>NC_136621.1:2599144-2764144 GCF_933228915.1 Telmatherina bonti
TAAATCTGCATGTGGGTCTGAACCACGGTCTGCAGGTGTTTTCCTAACAGCGATGCGTAAACGGCGGCAGGTGCGAACGTGCTGCAGACTCTGTGGAAATGAAGGTTTTGGTGTTTCCTGGTTTGCAGCAGGATGAGTTTGGAGAGAAAACATGACCTACAGCAGAGAAATCTGACTGATGCACTAATAAAAGCTGCACGGAAGCAGATTTATGAAAAAGTTAATGCTGTCGGTAAAACGATGTGAACAGTGGATGAAGTAAAAAGACGTATAAAGACATTAGAAGGTGGAGAAAATAAAAATCAGCACCTGTTCTAAATGTACAGGTAGATCCAAAAACATGGCAGGACTTTTACTTTCTGGACCAGGAATTGCCACATCTGGCCCGGTTGCACATCTCAGTGTAAACACACCTGATGCAGGTGAGACTGAACCATTTTGTATCTTTTCTAAGGGAGAGCGGTGCGTCAGAAGACATCCATCATTGCTGTAAATGGTGAATTAGAAGCAAACTGAAGCTGATTGGTGCTTGTTTTTCCATGAAAGTGCTTTAATTTTACACATCAGGCCATGTTTTACTGTCGTATGACCTTATTCCTGCTGGATGGTTCCCTCCTGAGATTAAACCGGGAAACGGACCTCTTCTACCAGGGCACCACCACACGAGAGGCCTGCTACACCGATGGTCAGGCCTCTACTAACGCTTTCTTTTTCATTTCTGTGGCGACACCACAACAAAAGCTGAAATTTCCATGGATAACTGAGATTCATCAGCAAGGAAATCCTACGCCATATTTCAAGGGATGCAACTTTTGGCCACTAGGGGCGCTAGACCTGTAACTTTCCCGTAACACTGTTGTAAAGCTAAACCATCTCTATCCGGTGACTCTCATAAAACACTAAAAGCTAAAACTGCCCCTGAAACATAAATATAAACAATAGTTTTGTGCCTGAAATGTGTAATGAGTTACCCTGAGGATCCGTAATACAGCCACACACAGGGAGTTCTGGACAAATGACCAGTTTATTGGTGAAGGAGTATGAACAGAAGATCAGTCCAGGGGAGTGGTCTGCAGAAGAAACCAGGCAACAGCTGGGAGGTAAACAGGATGGCAAAATACTCATCCAGGCAAAGACAAGGCTCAGAGATCCAAAGACAGGCAGGGTCGGTAACCAGAAGATCCGAAAGGTAGCGGTGTCCGTCGAGGGCAAGGCAAGGAGGGTAATCCAGGGGCATGAAGCAGAGGGTCGGCAACTGAGGAACAATCCGTAGAACGCTGGAACAAAACTAGACATAGGTCTGATTATTATCTGGCAGAAAAGGAGGGATTGGAGGGAGCTTAAGTAGGCAGTGAGAGAAAAGGAAACCAGGTGAACTGAATGAGGTAGCAGAGGCAATTAGGAAGCCAGCAGGTGGATCGAGTAATCAATGATGAGCGCCAGGAGATCAGGGTGGCAAAAACATGACAGAAATGAAGCAGTAACTTTGGCACAACCATGTCAATAAATTATTGTTGTGAAACCATTAGCATTAGCCGTTAGCGTACGGGACATGACAGCAGTGCTGCTTCCTGTTAGACATCATATGAAAACTGTAAAACTAAACCAGGTTTGTTGCTGATCGCTCTGTTGCTTCTTTCATATTTACAGGAATTATAGGAAATGCATTCGTTGCTCCAAACTAGCTCCAACACACCTGATTCAAACTAATCAGTTGTAGAACTTCATTGGCTGATGGATCCATATAATGAAAACCAGGTGTGTTGGAGCAGGGATACACCTGCAGGACAAACTTTGGACACCCCTGGTTTAGGGAGCCCCGTTAGCTTTGCTCTGTAGGGAATTAGCATCAGTGAATGAATGAAATGAAAAATACGTTATTAATCCCCAAAGGGAAATATTGTAGTATATAATAATAATAACTAGAGGAGGTCTTGTTCCGGAGGCTGATGGCTGCTGGCAGGAATGATCTTCTGTATCTTTCAGTCTTACATCGGACCTGAAGAAGCCTCTCACTGAACACACTTTGTTGTTTCTTCACTGTGTTGTGGAGAGGGTGTGAAGAACCCTCCATCATCTTCATCAGCTTGTGCTGCATTCTTCTTTGGACAATCAGCTCCAGCGGCTCCAGAGTTACTCCAAGCACAGAAGCAGCTTTCTGGATCAGTTTGTTGATTCTCTTCAAGTCTCTGGTTCTGATGCTACTACCCCAGCAGATGCTGCAAAGCTGACTGCACTCTCCACAACAGACTTATAGAAGATATGCAACATCTTGGTGCAGACGTTAAACCATCTCAGCTTCCTTAAGAAGTACAGTCTGCTCTGACCTTTCTTGTAGATGTAGTCAGTGTTGCATTTCCAGTCCAGTTTGTTGTCCAGCTGAACTCCAAGATACTTGTATTCCTCCACCACCTCCACCTCCTCTCCCAGGATGGAAACAGTGCTTTGTTTATTCTTCTTCCTCCTGAAGTCAACAATCATCTCTTTTGTTTTGCTGCTATTTAATATGAGATGATTGTCACCGCACCATTTAACAAACTGACTGACCAGTTCTCTGTACTCTGCTTCTTGTCCATCCCTGATACACCCCACAACTGCAGAGTCATCAGAGTATTTCTGCAGATGACAGGACTCAGAGTTGTACTGGAAGTCTGAGGTGTACAGAGTGAAGAGGAATGGCCAGAGTACAGTTCCTTGTGGTGCACCAGTGCTGCTGACCTCCATCTCAGACACACAACCTTTCAGTCTCACAAACTGGGGTCTGTTTGTGAGGTAGTCATAGATCCAGGTGGTTGTGGAAGTATCCACCTGGAATTTATGGAGCTTCTCACATAACAAAGCAGGCTGAATGGTATTAAAAGCACTGAGAAATGAAAGAACATGACCCTCAGAGTGCTGCCTGAATGGTCCAGATGAGAGTGTGCTCTCTGGAGCAGGTATATGATGGCATCTTCAACCCCAAGTCCATTACGATATGCAAACTGGAATGGGTCCTGAAAGGTGTTTACTTGCTTGTTGAGGTGAGCCAGTAAGAGTCTCTCCAGGACTTTCATGATGTGAGATGTCAGGGCAACTGGTCTGTAGTCACTTGGTTCAGCTGGTTGTGTTTTTTTAGGCACTGGAACAAGGCAGGAGGTTTTCCACAGCACTGGGACTCTATTTTGTCTCAGACTGGTGTTGAAAAGGTGCTGGAGAATCGGACATAGTTGTTCTGAGCAGGTCTTGAGAACTCTGGGACTGACACCATCTGGACCTGCAGCCTTGTTCTGGTTCAGTTTCTCAAGTTGCTTCTTAACCTGATTGCAGGAGACAAACAAGGTGGAGGTCTCAGGATGTCCTGATGTGGAGGGAGATGAAGCTGTGTTCTGGTCCATGACTGAGCTGCAGGGTGACAGATTGGAGGCGTGACAAGAACAGTGAGGTGCTTCCCCAATAACAAACCCTGGATCACCAGTGACCTGAAAAAGCTGCTGAACATCAAAAAGAAAGCCTTCAGGGATGGAGACAGGGAGTTATTGAGGGCAACACAAAAACAACTTAAAACACAAACTAAGAAGTGCAAGGAGGACTACAGGAAGAAGTTAGAAAGTCAGCTCCAGCAGAATAACCTGAGGGATGTGTGGTCTGGAATGAAGAAGATCACCGGCTTCAAGTTAAAGGGGGACCAGCCTGATGGAGGTCTGGACAGAGCTAATGAGCTGAACATATTCTTCAACAGGTTCAGTTCACCCCCTACCTCCAGCCCAACAGACCACACACCCTCCATAAGCCCACTGCTTTCCTGTCACGCCTCCAATCTGTCACCCTGCAGCTCAGTCATGGACCAGAACACAGCTTCCTCTCCCTCCACATCAGGACATCCTGAGACCTCCACCTTGTTTGTCTCCTGCAATCAGGTTAAGAAGCAACTTGAGAAACTGAACCAGAACAAGGCTGCAGGTCCAGATGGTGTCAGTCCCAGAGTTCTCAAGACCTGCTCAGAACAACTATGTCCGATTCTCCAGCACCTTTTCAACACCAGTCTGAGACAAAATAGAGTCCCAGTGCTGTGGAAAACCTCCTGCCTTGTTCCAGTGCCTAAAAAAACACAACCAGCTGAACCAAGTGACTACAGACCAGTTGCCCTGACATCTCACATCATGAAAGTCCTGGAGAGACTCTTACTGGCTCACCTCAACAAGCAAGTAAACACCTTTCAGGACCCATTCCAGTCTGCATATCGTAATGGACTTGGGGTTGAAGATGCCATCATATACCTGCTCCAGAGAGCACACTCTCATCTGGACCATTCAGGCAGCACTCTGAGGGTCATGTTCTTTCATTTCTCAGTGCTTTTAATACCATTCAGCCTGCTTTGTTATGTGAGAAGCTCCATAAATTCCAGGTGGATACCTCCACAACCACCTGGATCTATGACTACCTCACAAACAGACCCCAGTTTGTGAGACTGAAAGGTTGTGTGTCTGAGATGGAGGTCAGCAGCACTGGTGCACCACAAGGAACTGTACTCTGGCCATTCCTCTTCACTCTGTACACCTCAGACTTCCAGTACAACTCTGAGTCCTGTCATCTGCAGAAATACTCTGATGACTCTGCAGTTGTGGGGTGTATCAGGGATGGACAAGAAGCAGAGTACAGAGAACTGGTCAGTCAGTTTGTTAAATGGTGCGGTGACAATCATCTCATATTAAATAGCAGCAAAACAAAAGAGATGATTGTTGACTTCAGGAGGAAGAAGAATAAACAAAGCACTGTTTCCATCCTGGGAGAGGAGGTGGAGGTGGTGGAGGAATACAAGTATCTTGGAGTTCAGCTGGACAACAAACTGGACTGGAAATGCAACACTGACTACATCTACAAGAAAGGTCAGAGCAGACTGTACTTCTTAAGGAAGCTGAGATGGTTTAACGTCTGCACCAAGATGTTGCATATCTTCTATAAGTCTGTTGTGGAGAGTGCAGTCAGCTTTGCAGCATCTGCTGGGGTAGTAGCATCAGAACCAGAGACTTGAAGAGAATCAACAAACTGATCCAGAAAGCTGCTTCTGTGCTTGGAGTAACTCTGGAGCCGCTGGAGCTGATTGTCCAAAGAAGAATGCAGCACAAGCTGATGAAGATGATGGAGGGTTCTTCACACCCTCTCCACAACACAGTGATGAAACAACAAAGTGTGTTCAGTGAGAGGCTTCTTCAGGTCCGATGTAAGACTGAAAGATACAGAAGATCATTCCTGTCAGCAGCCATCAGCCTCCGGAACAAGACCTCCTCTAGTTATTATTATTATATACTACAATATTTCCCTTTGGGGATTAATAACGTATTTTTCATTTCATTCATTCACTGATGCTAATTCCCTACAGAGCAAAGCTAACGGGGCTCCCTAAACCAGGGGTGTCCAAAGTTTGTCCTGCAGGTGTATCCCTGCTCCAACACACCTGGTTTTCATTATATGGATCCATCAGCCAATGAAGTTCTACAACTGATTAGTTTGAATCAGGTGTGTTGGAGCTAGTTTGGAGCAACGAATGCATTTCCTATAATTCCTGTAAATATGAAAGAAGCAACAGAGCGATCAGCAACAAACCTGGTTTAGTTTTACAGTTTTCATATGATGTCTAACAGGAAGCAGCACTGCTGTCATGTCCCGTACGCTAACGGCTAATGCTAATGGTTTCACAACAATAATTTATTGACATGGTTGTGCCAAAGTTACTGCTTCATTTCTGTCATGTTTTTGCCACCCTGATCTCCTGGCGCTCATCATTGATTACTCGATCCACCTGCTGGCTTCCTAATTGCCTCTGCTACCTCATTCAGTTCACCTGGTTTCCTTTTCTCTCACTGCCTACTTAAGCTCCCTCCAATCCCTCCTTTTCTGCCAGATAATAATCAGACCTATGTCTAGTTTTGTTCCAGCGTTCTACGGATTGTTCCTCAGTTGCCGACCCTCTGCTTCATGCCCCTGGATTACCCTCCTTGCCTTGCCCTCGACGGACACCGCTACCTTTCGGATCTTCTGGTTACCGACCCTGCCTGTCTTTGGATCTCTGAGCCTTGTCTTTGCCTGGATGAGTATTTTGCCATCCTGTTTACCTCCCAGCTGTTGCCTGGTTTCTTCTGCAGACCACTCCCCTGGACTGATCTTCTGTTCATACTCCTTCACCAATAAACTGGTCATTTGTCCAGAACTCCCTGTGTGTGGCTGTATTACGGATCCTCAGGGTAACTCATTACACATTTCAGGCACAAAACTATTGTTTATATTTATGTTTCAGGGGCAGTTTTAGCTTTTAGTGTTTTATGAGAGTCACCGGATAGAGATGGTTTAGCTTTACAACAGTGTTACGGGAAAGTTACAGGTCTAGCGCCCCTAGTGGCCAAAAGTTGCATCCCTTGAAATATGGCGTAGGATTTCCTTGCTGATGAATCTCAGTTATCCATGGAAATTTCAGCTTTTGTTGTGGTGTCGCCACAGAAATGAAAAAGAAAGCGTTAGTAGAGGCCTGACCATCGGTGTAGCAGGCCTCTCGTGTGGTGGTGCCCTGGTAGAAGAGGTCCGTTTCCCGGTTTAATCTCAGGAGGGAACCATCCAGCAGGAATAAGGTCATACGACAGTAAAACATGGCCTGATGTGTAAAATTAAAGCACTTTCATGGAAAAACAAGCACCAATCAGCTTCAGTTTGCTTCTAATTCACCATTTACAGCAATGATGGATGTCTTCTGACGCACCGCTCTCCCTTAGAAAAGATACAAAATGGTTCAGTCTCACCTGCATCAGGTGTGTTTACACTGAGATGTGCAACCGGGCCAGATGTGGCAATTCCTGGTCCAGAAAGTAAAAGTCCTGCCATGTTTTTGGATCTACCTGTACATTTAGAACAGGTGCTGATTTTTATTTTCTCCACCTTCTAATGTCTTTATACGTCTTTTTACTTCATCCACTGTTCACATCGTTTTACCGACAGCATTAACTTTTTCATAAATCTGCTTCCGTGCAGCTTTTATTAGTGCATCAGTCAGATTTCTCTGCTGTAGGTCATGTTTTCTCTCCAAACTCATCCTGCTGCAAACCAGGAAACACCAAAACCTTCATTTCCACAGAGTCTGCAGCACGTTCGCACCTGCCGCCGTTTACGCATCGCTGTTAGGAAAACACCTGCAGACCGTGGTTCAGACCCACATGCAGATTTACTGCTCACACACTGGGATCTGAGCGGATCTGGTCCTAAACATTTACACAATCTGTCAAAAGTTCGGACACACCTTTCCATGGGATTTACTGGGAATTTGAGTCCAAACCTTGACTCAGTAATTCTGACATCTCACTGAGAAATGAAGGCTGTCTGGTGATTAATGGCTTTGTTAAAATAGTCCCAACATCCACATCCTCAGAGCTTTAAGATTAATGACTGAAATATGCTCCACCTGACCTCGCAGCTTCGCATCTGTGCAGCTGCAAAGGAAATTAAAATGCTGTGACCCAAATATGCTAAACATAGAGCGTTCATAAAACCACTGAGTCAGTCGGCACATGATTTGATAATATCCTTGGAAATGTATTGAAGGTTTATTCTTGATTACAGGTGACAGAAAAGTCTTCATCAGATTTATGAAGAGCCCAACAGAGAGGAAGTTTTGTCACATCTAATCAGAGACGCAGAAGCGAAAAGACGTAAAATAAAACCTGGACTTTCTGTTTCAAAGCAGGAAAACATAGAAGACACCATTCAGCATGAGAAGCATGTAGGATTCAGTCTGCTTTTCAGAAGCTCTCTGACAGAAACGCTCTTCTGATTCCGCTCAGCCCTTCCCTGAACATGCTGAGTCATGGTGGGTAAACTGGGAATAGCACCTGCAGGACTGGTTCTGCGTGGGTTGGGCCATGGCAGCACCCAGCTCTCACCTCTCAGTGCAGACGGAACATTTCAGACGGAACAACGTGATGTGAAAATTCTTCTGCTTTATGAAGGAGACGAACAGATTAAACATATTTCCTTATTTATTACAATAATTGGCTTTTTTGTTGAAGAACCTGCCAAAGACTGCATCCTTTCATTCTGCCAGGAGCTGCTGCAACCTCCCTGTTCTCCTCCTCCCTGTTCTCCTCCTCGCTGTTCTCCTCCTCCCTGTTCTCCTCCTCCCTGTTCTCCTCCTCGCTGTTCTCCTGCAACCTCCCTGTTCTCCTCCTCGCTGTTCTCCTCCTCGCTGTTCTCCTCCTCCCTGTTCTCCTCCTCCCTGTTCTCCCCCTCCCTGTTCTCCCCCTCGCTGTTCTCCCCCTCCCTGTTCTCCTCCTCCCTGTTCTCCTCCTCCCTGTTCTCCTCCTCCCTGTTCTCCTCCTCCCTGTTCTCCTCCTCGCTGTTCTCCTCCCTGTTCTCCTCCCTGTTCTCCTCCTCCCTGTTCTCCTCCTCCCTGTTCTCCTCCTCGCTGTTCTCCTCCTCCCTGTTCTCCTCCTCGCTGTTCTCCTCCTCGCTGTTCTCCCCCTCGCTGTTCTCCTCCTCCCTGTTCTCCTCCTCGCTGTTCTCCTCCTCGCTGTTCTCCTCCCTGTTCTCCTCCCTGTTCTCCTCCTCCCTGTTCTCCTCCTCGCTGTTCTCCTCCTCGCTGTTCTCCTCCTCCCTGTTCTCCTCCTCCCTGTTCTCCTCCTCGCTGTTCTCCTCCTCGCTGTTCTCCTCCTCCCTGTTCTCCTCCTCGCTGTTCTCCTCCTCCCTGTTCTCCCCCTCGCTGTTCTCCTCCTCCCTGTTCTCCTCCTCCCTATTCTCCTCCTCCCTGTTCTCCTCCTCGCTGTTCTCCTCCTCCCTGTTCTCCTCCTCGCTGTTCTCCTCCTCGCTGTTCTCCTCCTCCCTGTTCTCCTCCTCCCTGTTCTCCTCCTCGCTGTTCTCCTGCAACCTCCCTGTTCTCCCCCTCCCTGTTCTCCTCCTCGCTGTTCTCCTCCTCCCTGTTCTCCTCCTCCCTGTTCTCCCCCTCCCTGTTCTCCTGCAACCTTCCCGTTCTCCTCCTCGCTGTTCTCCTCCTCGCTGTTCTCCTGCAACCTTCCTGTTCTCCTCCTCGCTGTTCTCCCCCTCCCTGTTCTCCACCTCCCTGTTCTCCTCCTCGCTGTTCTCCTCCTCCCTGTTCTCCCCCTCCCTGTTCTCCTCCTCCCTGTTCTCCTCCTCGCTGTTCTCCTCCTCCCTGTTCTCCTCCTCGCTGTTCTCCTGCAACCTTCCCGTTCTCCTCCTCGCTGTTCTCCTCCTCCCTGTTCTCCTCCTCCCTGTTCTCCTCCTCGCTGTTCTCCTCCTCCCTGTTCTCCTCCTCGCTGTTCTCCTGCAACCTCCCTGTTCTCACCCTCCCTGTTCTCCTCCTCCCTGTTCTCCTCCTCGCTGTTCTCCTCCTCCCTGTTCTCCTCCTCCCTGTTCTCCTCCTCGCTGTTCTCCTGCAACCTTCCTGTTCTCCTCCTCGCTGTTCTCCTCCTCGCTGTTCTCCTCCTCCCTGTTCTCCTCCTCCCTGTTCTCCTCCTCGCTGTTCTCCTCCTCCCTGTTCTCCTCCTCGCTGTTCTCCTGCAACCTCCCTGTTCTCCCCCTCCCTGTTCTCCTCCTCCCTGTTCTCCTCCTCGCTGTTCTCCTCCTCCCTGTTCTCCTCCTCCCTGTTCTCCTCCTCGCTGTTCTCCTCCTCCCTGTTCTCCTCCTCGCTGTTCTCCTGCAACCTCCCTGTTCTCCTCCTCCCTGTTCTCCTCCTCCCTGTTCTCCTCCTCGCTGTTCTCCTGCAACCTCCCTGTTCTCCTCCTCCCTGTTCTCCTCCTCGCTGTTCTCCTGCAACCTCCCTGTTCTCCTCCTCCCTGTTCTCCTCCTCGCTGTTCTCCTCCTCGCTGTTCTCCTGCAACCTCCCTGTTCTCCTCCTCCCTGTTCTCCTGCAACCTCCCTGTTCTCCTCCTCGCTGTTCTCCTCCTCCCTGTTCTCCTCCTCGCTGTTCTCCTCCTCCCTGTTCTCCTCCTCGCTGTTCTCCTGCAACCTCCCTGTTCTCCCCCTCCCTGTTCTCCTCCTCCCTGTTCTCCTCCTCCCTGTTCTCCTCCTCCCTGTTCTCCTGCAACCTCCCTGTTCTCCTCCTCGCTGTTCTCCTCCTCCCTGTTCTCCCCCTCCCTGTTCTCCCCCTCCCTGTTCTCCTCCTCGCTGTTCTCCTCCTCGCTGTTCACCTCCTCCCTGTTCTCCTCCTCCCTGTTCTCCTGCAACCTCCCTGTTCTCCCCCTCCCTGTTCTCCTCCTCCCTGTTCTCCTCCTCGCTGTTCTCCCCCTCCCTGTTCTCCCCCTCCCTGTTCTCCTCCTCCCTGTTCTCCTCCTCGCTGTTCTCCTCCTCCCTGTTCTCCTCCTCGCTGTTCTCCTGCAACCTCCCTGTTCTCCCCCTCCCTGTTCTCCTCCTCCCTGTTCTCCCCCTCCCTGTTCTCCTCCTCCCTGTTCTCCTCCACGCTGTTCTCCTCCTCGCTGTTCTCCTCCTCCCTGTTCTCCTCCTCCCTGTTCTCCTCCTCGCTGTTCTCCTCCTCGCTGTTCTCCTGCAACCTCCCTGTTCTCCCCCTCCCTGTTCTCCTCCTCGCTGTTCTCCTCCTCCCTGTTCTCCTCCTCCCTGTTCTCCCCCTCCCTGTTCTCCTCCTCCCTGTTCTCCTCCACGCTGTTCTCCTCCTCGCTGTTCTCCTCCTCCCTGTTCTCCTCCTCCCTGTTCTCCTCCTCGCTGTTCTCCTCCTCGCTGTTCTCCTGCAACCTCCCTGTTCTCCCCCTCCCTGTTCTCCCCCTCCCTGTTCTCCTCCTCCCTGTTCTCCCCCTCCCTGTTCTCGTCCTCCCTGTTCTCCTCCACGCTGTTCTCCTCCTCGCTGTTCTCCTCCTCCCTGTTCTCCTCCTCGCTGTTCTCCTGCAACCTCCCTGTTCTCCTCCTCCCTGTTCTCCCCCTCCCTGTTCTCCTCCTCCCTGTTCTCCTCCTCGCTGTTCTCCTCCTCCCTGTTCTCCTCCTCCCTGTTCTCCCCCTCCCTGTTCTCCTCCTCCCTTTTCTCCTCCTCGCTGTTCTCCTGCAACCTCCCTGTTCTCCCCCTCCCTGTTCTCCTCCTCCCTGTTCTCCTCCTCGCTGTTCTCCTGCAACCTCCCTGTTCTCCCCCTCCCTGTTCTCCTCCTCCCTGTTCTCCTCCTCCCTGTTCTCCTCCTCGCTGTTCTCCCCCTCCCTGTTCTCCCCCTCGCTGTTCTCCTCCTCCCTGTTCTCCTCCTCCCTGTTCTCCTCCTCCCTGTTCTCCTCCTCGCTGTTCTCCTCCTCCCTGTTCTCCTCCTCGCTGTTCTCCTCCTCGCTGTTCTCCTCCTCCCTGTTCTCCTCCTCCCTGTTCTCCTCCTCCCTGTTCTCCTCCTCCCTGTTCTCCTCCTCGCTGTTCTCCTCCTCCCTGTTCTCCTCCTCGCTGTTCTCCTCCTCGCTGTTCTCCCCCTCCCTGTTCTCCTCCTCCCTGTTCTCCTCCTCGCTGTTCTCCTCCTCCCTGTTCTCCTCCTCCCTGTTCTCCCCCTCCCTGTTCTCCTCCTCCCTGTTCTCCTCCTCGCTGTTCTCCTCCTCCCTGTTCTCCTCCTCCCTGTTCTCCCCCTCCCTGTTCTCCTCCTCCCTGTTCTCCTCCTCGCTGTTCTCCTCCTCGCTGTTCTCCTGCAACCTTCCTGTTCTCCTCCTCGCTGTTCTCCTCCTCCCTGTTCTCCCCCTCCCTGTTCTCCTCCTCCCTGTTCTCCTCCTCGCTGTTCTCCTCCTCCCTGTTCTCCTCCTCCCTGTTCTCCTCCTCCCTGTTCTCCTCCTCGCTGTTCTCCTCCTCCCTGTTCTCCTCCTCCCTGTTCTCCTCCTCCCTGTTCTCCTCCTCGCTGTTCTCCTGCAACCTTCCTGTTCTCCTCCTCGCTGTTCTCCTCCTCGCTGTTCTCCTCCTCCCTGTTCTCCTCCTCCCTGTTCTCCTCCTCGCTGTTCTCCTCCTCCCTGTTCTCCTCCTCGCTGTTCTCCTGCAACCTCCCTGTTCTCCCCCTCCCTGTTCTCCTCCTCCCTGTTCTCCTCCTCGCTGTTCTCCTCCTCCCTGTTCTCCTCCTCCCTGTTCTCCTCCTCGCTGTTCTCCTCCTCGCTGTTCTCCTGCAACCTCCCTGTTCTCCTCCTCCCTGTTCTCCTCCTCCCTGTTCTCCTCCTCGCTGTTCTCCTGCAACCTCCCTGTTCTCCTCCTCGCTGTTCTCCTCCTCGCTGTTCTCCTCCTCGCTGTTCTCCTGCAACCTCCCTGTTCTCCTCCTCCCTGTTCTCCTGCAACCTCCCTGTTCTCCTCCTCGCTGTTCTCCTCCTCCCTGTTCTCCTCCTCGCTGTTCTCCTCCTCCCTGTTCTCCTCCTCCCTGTTCTCCTCCTCCCTGTTCTCCTGCAACCTCCCTGTTCTCCCCCTCCCTGTTCTCCTCCTCCCTGTTCTCCTGCAACCTCCCTGTTCTCCTCCTCGCTGTTCTCCTCCTCCCTGTTCTCCCCCTCCCTGTTCTCCCCCTCCCTGTTCTCCTCCTCGCTGTTCTCCTCCTCGCTGTTCTCCTCCTCGCTGTTCACCTCCTCCCTGTTCTCCTCCTCCCTGTTCTCCTGCAACCTCCCTGTTCTCCCCCTCCCTGTTCTCCTCCTCCCTGTTCTCCTCCTCGCTGTTCTCCCCCTCCCTGTTCTCCTCCTCCCTGTTCTCCTCCTCGCTGTTCTCCTCCTCCCTGTTCTCCTCCTCCCTGTTCTCCCCCTCCCTGTTCTCCTCCTCCCTGTTCTCCTCCTCGCTGTTCTCCTCCTCCCTGTTCTCCTCCTCGCTGTTCTCCTCCTCCCTGTTCTCCTCCTCCCTGTTCTCCTGCAACCTCCCTGTTCTCCCCCTCCCTGTTCTCCCCCTCCCTGTTCTCCTCCTCGCTGTTCTCCTCCTCCCTGTTCTCCTCCTCGCTGTTCTCCTCCACGCTGTTCTCCTCCTCCCTGTTCTCCTGCAACCTCCCTGTTCTCCCCCTCCCTGTTCTCCTCCTCCCTGTTCTCCTCCTCGCTGTTCTCCTCCTCCCTGTTCTCCTCCTCGCTGTTCTCCTGCAACCTCCCTGTTCTCCCCCTCCCTGTTCTCCTCCTCCCTGTTCTCCCCCTCCCTGTTCTCCTCCTCCCTGTTCTCCTCCACGCTGTTCTCCTCCTCGCTGTTCTCCTCCTCCCTGTTCTCCCCCTCCCTGTTCTCCTCCTCCCTGTTCTCCTCCACGCTGTTCTCCTCCTCGCTGTTCTCCTGCAACCTCCCTGTTCTCCCCCTCCCTGTTCTCCTCCTCCCTGTTCTCCCCCTCCCTGTTCTCCTCCTCCCTGTTCTCCTCCACGCTGTTCTCCTCCTCGCTGTTCTCCTCCTCCCTGTTCTCCTCCTCCCTGTTCTCCTCCTCGCTGTTCTCCTCCTCCCTTTTCTCCTCCTCCCTTTTCTCCTCCTCGCTGTTCTCCTCCTCGCTGTTCTCCTCCTCCCTGTTCTCCTCCTCGCTGTTCTCCTCCTCCCTGTTCTCCTCCTCGCTGTTCTGCTGCAACCTCCCTGTTCTCCTCCTCCCTGTTCTCCCCCTCCCTGTTCTCCTCCTCCCTGTTCTCCTCCTCGCTGTTCTCCTCCTCCCTGTTCTCCTCCTCCCTGTTCTCCCCCTCCCTGTTCTCCTCCTCCCTGTTCTCCTCCTCGCTGTTCTCCTGCAACCTCCCTGTTCTCCTCCTCCCTGTTCTCCTCCTCCCTGTTCTCCCCCTCCCTGTTCTCCTCCTCCCTTTTCTCCTCCTCGCTGTTCTCCTGCAACCTCCCTGTTCTCCCCCTCCCTGTTCTCCTCCTCCCTGTTCTCCTCCTCGCTGTTCTCCTGCAACCTCCCTGTTCTCCCCCTCCCTGTTCTCCTCCTCCCTGTTCTCCTCCTCCCTGTTCTCCTCCTCGCTGTTCTCCTGCAACCTCCCTGTTCTCCCCCTCCCTGTTCTCCTCCTCCCTGTTCTCCTCCTCCCTGTTCTCCTCCTCGCTGTTCTCCTGCAACCTCCCTGTTCTCCTCCTCGCTGTTCTCCTCCTCGCTGTTCTCCTGCAACCTCACTGTTCTCCTCCTCGCTGTTCTCCTGCAACCTCCCTGTTCTCCTCCTCGCTGTTCTCCTCCTCGCTGTTCTCCTGCAACCTCCCTGTTCTCCTCCTCCCTGTTCTCCTGCAACCTCCCTGTTCTCCTCCTCGCTGTTCTCCTCCTCCCTGTTCTCCTCCTCGCTGTTTTCCTCCTCCCTGTTCTCCTCCTCGCTGTTCTCCTGCAACCTCCCTGTTCTCCCCCTCCCTGTTCTCCTCCTCCCTGTTCTCCTGCAACCTCCCTGTTCTCCCCCTCCCTGTTCTCCTCCTCCCTGTTCTCCTCCTCGCTTTTCTCCCCCTCCCTGTTCTCCTCCTCCCTGTTCTCCTCCACGCTGTTCTCCCCCTCCCTGTTCTCCTCCTCCCTGTTCTCCTCCTCGCTGTTCTCCCCCTCCCTGTTCTCCTCCTCCCTGTTCTCCTGCAACCTCCCTGTTCTCCTCCTCGCTGTTCTCCTCCTCCCTGTTCTCCCCCTCCCTGTTCTCCTCCTCGCTGTTCTCCTCCTCGCTGTTCTCCTCCTCGCTGTTCACCTCCTCCCTGTTCTCCTCCTCCCTGTTCTCCTGCAACCTCCCTGTTCTCCCCCTCCCTGTTCTCCTCCTCCCTGTTCTCCTCCTCGCTGTTCTCCCCCTTCCCTTTCTCCTCCTCCCTGTTCTCCTCCTCGCTGTTCTCCTCCTCCCTGTTCTCCTCCTCCCTGTTCTCCTCCTCGCTGTTCTCCTCCTCCCTGTTCTCCTCCTCGCTGTTCTCCTCCTCCCTGTTCTCCTCCTCCCTGTTCTCCTGCAACCTCCCTGTTCTCCCCCTCCCTGTTCTCCTCCTCCCTGTTCTCCTCCTCGCTGTTCTCCCCCTCCCTGTTCTCCTCCTCCCTTTTCTCCTCCACGCTGTTCTCCCCCTCCCTGTTCTCCTCCTCCCTGTTCTCCTCCTCGCTGTTCTCCTCCTCCCTGTTCTCCTCCTCGCTGTTCTCCTCCTCCCTGTTCTCCTCCTCCCTGTTCTCCTGCAACCTCCCTGTTCTCCCCCTCCCTGTTCTCCTCCTCCCTGTTCTCCTCCTCGCTGTTCTCCTCCTCCCTGTTCTCCTCCTCGCTGTTCTCCTGCAACCTCCCTGTTCTCCCCCTCCCTGTTCTCCTCCTCCCTGTTCTCCCCCTCCCTGTTCTCCTCCTCCCTGTTCTCCTCCACGCTGTTCTCCTCCTCGCTGTTCTCCTCCTCCCTGTTCTCCTCCTCGCTGTTCTCCTCCTCGCTGTTCTCCTGCAACCTCCCTGTTCTCCCCCTCCCTGTTCTCCTCCTCGCTGTTCTCCTCCTCCCTTTTCTCCTCCTCCCTTTTCTCCTCCTCGCTGTTCTCCTCCTCGCTGTTCTCCTCCTCCCTGTTCTCCTCCTCGCTGTTCTCCTGCAACCTCCCTGTTCTCCTCCTCCCTGTTCTCCTCCTCGCTGTTCTCCTCCTCCCTGTTCTCCTCCTCCCTGTTCTCCCCCTCCCTGTTCTCCTCCTCCCTGTTCTCCTCCTCGCTGTTCTCCTGCAACCTCCCTGTTCTCCTCCTCCCTGTTCTCCTCCTCCCTGTTCTCCCCCTCCCTGTTCTCCTCCTCCCTTTTCTCCTCCTCGCTGTTCTCCTGCAACCTCCCTGTTCTCCCCCTCCCTGTTCTCCTCCTCCCTGTTCTCCTCCTCGCTGTTCTCCTGCAACCTCCCTGTTCTCCCCCTCCCTGTTCTCCTCCTCCCTGTTCTCCTCCTCCCTGTTCTCCTGCAACCTCCCTGTTCTCCTCCTCGCTGTTCTCCTCCTCGCTGTTCTCCTGCAACCTCACTGTTCTCCTCCTCGCTGTTCTCCTGCAACCTCCCTGTTCTCCTCCTCGCTGTTCTCCTCCTCGCTGTTCTCCTGCAACCTCCCTGTTCTCCTCCTCGCTGTTCTCCTCCTCGCTGTTCTCCTGCAACCTCACTGTTCTCCTCCTCGCTGTTCTCCTGCAACCTCCCTGTTCTCCTCCTCGCTGTTCTCCTCCTCCCTGTTCTCCTGCAACCTCCCTGTTCTCCCCCTCCCTGTTCTCCTCCTCCCTGTTCTCCTCCTCGCTGTTCTCCTCCTCCCTGTTCTCCTCCTCCCTGTTCTCCCCCTCCCTGTTCTCCTCCTCCCTGTTCTCCTCCTCGCTGTTCTCCTGCAACCTCCCTGTTCTCCTCCTCCCTGTTCTCCTCCTCCCTGTTCTCCCCCTCCCTGTTCTCCTCCTCCCTTTTCTCCTCCTCGCTGTTCTCCTGCAACCTCCCTGTTCTCCCCCTCCCTGTTCTCCTCCTCCCTGTTCTCCTCCTCGCTGTTCTCCTGCAACCTCCCTGTTCTCCCCCTCCCTGTTCTCCTCCTCCCTGTTCTCCTCCTCCCTGTTCTCCTGCAACCTCCCTGTTCTCCTCCTCGCTGTTCTCCTCCTCGCTGTTCTCCTGCAACCTCACTGTTCTCCTCCTCGCTGTTCTCCTGCAACCTCCCTGTTCTCCTCCTCGCTGTTCTCCTCCTCGCTGTTCTCCTGCAACCTCCCTGTTCTCCTCCTCGCTTTTCTCCTCCTCGCTGTTCTCCTGCAACCTCACTGTTCTCCTCCTCGCTGTTCTCCTGCAACCTCCCTGTTCTCCTCCTCGCTGTTCTCCTCCTCCCTGTTCTCCTGCAACCTCCCTGTTCTCCCCCTCCCTGTTCTCCTCCTCCCTGTTCTCCTGCAACCTCCCTGTTCTCCTCCTCCCTGTTCTCCCCCTCCCTGTTCTCCTCCTCCCTGTTCTCCTGCAACCTCCCTGTTCTCCTGCAACCTCCCTGTTCTCCTCCTCCCTGTTCTCCTGAAACCTCCCTGTTCTCCTCCTCCTCTTTCTCCTCCTCCTCCAGCCAGCTGAAATCTAACCTTTAACAGCTGAACCAGTTTCCGTCTCTTAGTTTTCACGTCAGACTTTTATCAACCTGAGGAGGAGATGAAACACTCTCTTTAGTCTGCATGTTCTCCCCGTGTCTACCTGGGTTCTCTCCGGGTTCTCTCCAGGTTCTCTCTGGGTTCTCTCTGGGTTCTCTCCGGGTTCTCTCCAGGTTCTCTCTGGGTTCTCTCCAGGTTCTCTCTGGGTTCTCTCTGGGTTCTCTCTGGGTTCTCTCCAGGTTCTCTCTGGGTTCTCTCTGGGTTCTCTCCGGGTTCTCTCCAGGTTCTCTCCAGGTTCTCTCCGGGTTCTCTCCAGGTTCTCCAGGTTCTCTCCAGGTTCTCCAGGTTCTCTCTGGGTTCTCTCTGGGTTCTCTCTGGGTTCTCTCCGGGTTCTCTCCAGGTTCTCTCTGGGTTCTCTCCGGGTTCTCTCCAGGTTCTCCAGGTTCTCTCTGGGTTCTCTCTGGGTTCTCTCCGGGTTCTCTCCAGGTTCTCTCTGGGTTCTCTCTCTGTTCTCTCTGGGTTCTCTCCGGGTTCTCTCCAGGTTCTCTCCAGGTTCTCTCCGGGTTCTCTCCAGGTTCTCCAGGTTCTCTCTGGGTTCTCTCTGGGTTCTCTCCGGGTTCTCTCCGGGTTCTCTGTGGGTTCTCTCCGGGTTCTCTGTGGGTTCTCTCCGGGTTCTCTCCGGGTTCTCTCCGGGTTCTCTCTGGGTTCTCTCCGGGTTCTCTCTGGGTTCTCTCTGGGTTCTCTCCGGGTTCTCTCCGGGTTCTCTGTGGGTTCTCTCCGGGTTCTCTCCGGGTTCTCTCCAGGTTCTCTCTGGGTTCTCTCCGGGTTTTCTCCAGGTTCTCTCCGGGTTCTCTCCAGGTTCTCCAGGTTCTCTCTGGGTTCTCTCTGGGTTCTCGCTGGGTTCTCTCCGGGTTCTCTCCAGGTACTCCAGGTTCTCTCTGGGTTCTCTCCGGGTTCTCTCCGGGTTCTCTGTGGGTTCTCTGTGGGTTCTCTCCGGGTTCTCTCCCGGTTCTCTCCGGGTTCTCTCTGGGTTCTCTCTGGGTTCTCTCCGGGTTCTCTCCGGGTTCTCTCCGGGTTCTCTCTGGGTTCTCTCTGGGTTCTCTCCGGGTTCTCTGTGGGTTCTCTCCGGGTTCTCTGTGGGTTCTCTGTGGGTTCTCTCCGGGTTCTCTCTGGGTTCTCTCCAGGTTCTCTCCGGGTTCTCTCCGGGTTCTTTCCAGGTTCTCTCCGGGTTCTCTCTGGGTTCTCTCCAGGTTCTCTCTGGGTTCTTTCCAGGTTCTCTCCGGGTTCTCTCCGGGTTCTTTCCAGGTTCTCTCCAGGTTCTCTCTGGGTTCTCTCCAGGTTCTCTCTGGGTTCTCTCCGGGTTCTTTCCAGGTTCTCTCCGGGTTCTCTCCAGGTTCTCTCTGGGTTCTCTCTGGGTTCTCTCCAGGTTCTCTCTGGGTTCTCTCCAGGTTCTCTCTGGGTTCTCTCTGGGTTCTCTCCAGGTTCTCTCCGGGTTCTCTCCGGGTTCTCTCTGGGTTCTCTCTGGGTTCTCTCCAGGTTCTCTCTGGGTTCTCTCCAGGTTCTCTCCAGGTTCTCTCCGGGTTCTCTCCAGGTTCTCCAGGTTCTCTCTGGGTTCTCTCCGGGTTCTCTCCGGGTTCTCTCTGGGTTCTCTCTGGGTTCTCTCCAGGTTCTCCGGCTTCCTCCCACCGTCCAGAGACGTGATGTCAGGTTAACTGGTTAAACTGCCCCTAGGAGTGAGTGGTTGTGTGTCTCTGTGTGTCTCTACGATGGACCGGTGAGCTGTCCAGGGTGTTCCCCGTCTTTCGCCCAAAGACTGCTGGGATAGGCTCCAGCTCCCCGCGACCCTTCCTCAGACACGGAAATGTCTGTGAGGTCAGTAAGGATAAAGAACGAAGAATGATGCTTCTTCTTTTCTAATGTTTTAATGTCTCTGTGAAGCCCTTTGAGTCACTCTGCTGTTGAATTGTGTCGTTCAGATGAACCTGCATAACGTGAACCTGAAATACGACAAAGATAATAGAGAGGATGTCAATTTTAGATTAAAAGTCAATTAAAATTCTCTCAGTTGGTCAAATCTGTGCCTCCTGAATGAAATCCTCTGCAGACGCTGGAGGAACAATGGCAGCCAGCCCCCTCCATCAGCGACACACACTTCCAGCTATAATTGTATTTTTCAGGTTGAATACTTTTGATGCCACTCAACCGTCCTCACATCCTGGTAGGAGGTGAAGAATTAAGGCCTCAGCCTTTCTGTTTACTCAGGGACAAACATGGTGCTTTCCTCCGCCTGTCTGGCTCTGCTGGCTCCATCTCGGCTATAAATAGCACCAAGAAAATAAGAAAAAACACCCTGATGTCATGGCTGCAAGAGAGAGAGAGAGAGAGAGAGAGCGCTACATCACTCAGGCCCCACCTCACCATGAATCAGCACCTTTAGAAAACAGATAGATCTGGTTGAATCCTGAAAAATACTGAGAATGATGGAAGGTCCTCATCAACAGGTAACATTTAAGAAGTTTGGAGCTGATTTGATGTCTTTAATTTTCACCCTGTGTCTGTACGCCGAAAGAGGCTTTAATCCCCTCAGACCTGTCTGGATAAGGCCAGCTTTGTGTCTGAGTTCTTTCCCCAAGGCTGCTGCAGCTCAGCAAGACACCGGCAACAGATTCTAAGGCAACAGTAACTCACAAATTAACCCTTTGTTTGCTGGTGTAGAGACGTAGATGTGCAGAGCTGCCTTGATAGAATCGTATCAAACATCTTTGCATTCACTAAATTAATATCCTGGAGTTTTAATGATGGTATGCTCCATTCACCCCACAGTCCTGGGTAGCAATAAACCAGTATGGAAAAACTGATCTATAAAAGATGAGGATGAGATCATGCTACTCCCTAACGAAACCCCAGTGTTAGCGTTCCTGGCAGACCCCAACGTGGCGCGAGGCACACAACATGTCAGACAACACCACGACATGAAGACTGTTAAGCTAAAGCTGAACATCTAAAACAGCTGCTGTTTATACAACATGTCGGTCACATATGAGGACTCCAACACCGGCCACCTTCATTCCCAACAGCTTTCCGGCTGCATCGGACTGATCATGTCGCCAGTCAGCGTCTTTAGCTTTTACTTGCTATGATGCTATGTCTAGTTTTCTGAGCTTTCTGCAGTGTTATAGTGATGAATCCTCATCAGACATGGGAGCGGCTCCGTTTTTTATCACCTAAACATGCGTTTGAGTTTTCCAGCAGGCTCCATGTTCGGTTTCCATGGCGATGGAAATGATTGGTTTTAGAGTTTTTTCTACTTGGACATTTTAGTGACGTCCCGGGGGAGGGACTCAGTGATTGGTCATCTTCTCCAGGTTGTGCACGTTCACGAGAAGAAAGTCACGCCCACCTTCATTGCTCAGTATTACGACACCTAGCAGCTGACCAATCAGACGCAGCCTGCGGGACAGAGGGCGGAGCTTTCTCTGTTGGGTTGTTTCTGGCTGATCTGAGAGGATCAATACAACATGACTGAAGGGGTTTGTGAAAAATGATTGATTATTTCTGATCCTTCTGGACTTGCATATTAAAATAAATTAGACTGAAATGTAGAGACATCTTAATTAATTGGCTAAAAGCAGGTTAAAGATTTACATTCAATTTGCTTTTATGGAATGACTTTGCACCACTTTTTAAGATTCTCTGGGTTTTAAGAGCTGTAATTTGCTTATTAATATGTCTGTAAGTTAGAAGAAGAGGGATGGATTTGATTGAAGATGCTGACGGCCTTGCTAGATTTACTGCAGTGGTCTGGCTACTTGTCACTTCTACCATCACAACTTCACATATCAGAAACAGAACATAAAAAGGTGGCTCCCCCCAATGCAACAAGGAGAACCAGAAATGGGATGATAACATGAACTTCTGGGGGACAAGGCAGATGTCTGGCTTCCTGTTTGTAATATTTGTGGATGCAGTGTGTAAATAACAATATCGTGCTGAAACTGGGTGAACGGTATCATGCCGTGATGCAAATAAGTGTTTGAACAGCCTGTGATTTTGCAAGTTCTCCCACTTAGAAACCATGGAGGGTCTGAAATCTTCACTGCATGTCCACTGTGAGAGACATCATGTAAAATAAATCTGGAAATCACATTGTATGACTTTTAAAATAATTTATTTAGATGTTACCGCTGTAAAAAAGTATTTGAACACCTGTCTATCAGCTAGAATTCTGACCTTCAAAGACCTGTTAGTCCGCCTTTAAAAAGCCCGCCTCCACTCCACTTTATTCATTATCTTAATCGCTTAGTCCGATGAATGGTTGCAGGGAAGCTAGTCTATCCCAGCAGCCTTTGGGCGACAGGCAGGGTACACCCTGGACAGCTCGCCAGTCCATTGCAGGGACACACAGCCAAATAACTACTCACACTCACTCCTAGGGGCAATTTAGAGTAACCAGTTAACCTAACATCATGTCTTTGGATGGTGGGAGGAAGCCGGAGAACCCAGAGAGAACCCATGCATACACGGGGAGAACATGCAAACTCCACACAGAAAGATCACTGACCAAACCTAGTCCCAGTGACAAGCAACACGCGACCTTCTTATTGTGAGGCCACAGTGCTAACCACTATGCCACCGTGCAGCCCTATTTAGAATATTTCATTCTTATATAATATGTTACACTTATTATTCTAAATGAGAAGCACCTGTTGGAGGTGGGATCTGGGTGACTGGGATCTGAGCCCAGACTGGGATCTGAATGCAGACTGGGATGTGAACCCAGACTGGGATCTGAATGCAGACTGGGATCTGAGCCCAGACTGGGATCTGGATGCAGACTGGGATCTGAACCCAGACTGGGATCTGAATGCAGACTGGGATCTGAGTCCAGACTGGGATCTGAATGCAGACTGGGATCTGAGCCCAGACTGGGATCTGAATGCAGACTGGGATCTGAGCCCAGACTGGGATCTGGATGCAGACTGGGATGTGAACCCAGACTGGGATCTGAATGCAGACTGGGATCTGAGTCCAGACTGGGATCTGAATGCAGACTGGGATCTGAGCCCAGACTGGGATCTGAATGCAGACTGGGATCTGAGCCCAGACTGGGATCTGGATGCAGACTGGGATGTGAACCCAGACTGGGATCTGAATGCAGACTGGGATGTGAACCCAGACTGGGATCTGAGCCCAGACTGGGATCTGAATGCAGACTGGGATGTGAACCCAGACTGGGATCTGAATGCAGACTGGGATCTGAGCCCAGACTGGGATCTGGATGCAGACTGGGATCTGAACCCAGACTGGGATCTGAATGCAGACTGGGATCTGAGTCCAGACTGGGATCTGAATGCAGACTGGGATCTGAGCCCAGACTGGGATCTGAATGCAGACTGGGATCTGAGCCCAGACTGGGATCTGGATGCAGACTGGGATGTGAACCCAGACTGGGATCTGGATGACTGGGATCTGAGCCCAGACTGGGATCTGAATGCAGACTGGGATCTGAGCCCAGACTGGGATCTGGATGACTGGGATCTGAGCCCAGACTGGGATCTGAATGCAGACTGGGATCTGAACCCAGACTAGGATCTGAATGCAGACTGGGATCTGAACCCAGACTAGGATCTGAATGCAGACTGGGATCTGAACCCAGACTAGGATCTGAATGCAGACTGGGATGTGAATCCAGACTGGGATCTGAGCCCAGACTGGGATCTGGATGACTGGGATCTGAGCCCAGACTGGGATCTGGATGCAGACTGGGATGTGAACCCAGACTGGGATCTGGATGACTGGGATCTGAGCCCAGACTGGGATCTGGATGCAGACTGGGATCTGAGCCCAGACTGGGATCTGAATGCAGACTGGGATGTGAACCCAGACTGGGATCTGAATGCAGACTGGGATCTGAGCCCAGACTGGGATCTGGATGCAGACTGGGATCTGAGCCCAGACTGGGATCTGAATGCAGACTGGGATCTGAGCCCAGACTGGGATCTGGATGCAGACTGGGATGTGAACCCAGACTGGGATCTGGATGACTGGGATCTGAGCCCAGACTGGGATCTGGATGACTGGGATCTGAGCCCAGACTGGGATCTGAATGCAGACTGGGATGTGAACCCAGACTGGGATCTGGATGACTGGGATCTGAGCCCAGACTGGGATCTGAATGCAGACTGGGATCTGAACCCAGACTAGGATCTGAATGCAGACTGGGATCTGAACCCAGACTAGGATCTGAATGCAGACTGGGATCTGAACCCAGACTAGGATCTGAATGCAGACTGGGATGTGAATCCAGACTGGGATCTGGGTGACTGGGATCTGAACCCAGACTGGGATCTGAATGCAGACTGGGATGTGAATCCAGACTGGGATCTGAGCCCAGACTGGGATCTGGGTGACTGGGATCTGAGCCCAGACTGGGATCTGAATGCAGACTGGGATCTGAATCCAGACTGGGATCTGAGCCCAGACTGGGATCTGAGCCCAGACTGGGATCTGAACCCAGACTGGGATGTGAACCCAGACTGGGATCTGAACCCAGACTGGGATCTGAGCCCAGACTGGGATCTGAATCCAGACTGGGATCTGAACCCAGACTGGGATCTGAGCCCAGACTGGGATCTGAGCCCAGACTGGGATCTGAACCCAGACTGGGATCTGAATGCAGACTGGGATCTGAACCCAGACTAGGATCTGAATGCAGACTGGGATCTGAACCCAGACTGGGATCTGAACCCAGACTGGGATGTGAACCCAGACTGGGATCTGAACCCACAATGGGATCTGGTTCCATCAGAGAGCAGCCTGATAGCCGGAGGTTCTTCCTCCCATCGTACTCTTAGAGACTCTGGAACCACAATAGACCTGTGGTCTGACAGCCAGTTCTCCGTATGGAATATATGGAACTGAGATTTATGCCATCAGTGAAGACATATAGATCACAGACACAAGATAATCAATATACATCTACACAAGCATGATACCTCTCCTTGAGCTGTCACCTTATCATGGTGGAGGGGTTTGTGTGTCCCTATGATTTTAGCAGTTATGTTGTTGGGGGCTTTATGCCCCTGGTAGGGTAACCCATGGCAAACAGGTATTTAGGTGAGGGACCAGACTAAGTACGGCTCAAAGACCCCATTTGATGAATACAAACCTGGGCATAAATGCTCCCTTGCCCGGACGCGGGTTATCGGGACCCCCCTCTGGAGCCAGGCCTGGGGGTGGGGCATGCGAGCGAGCGTCTGGTGGCCGGGCCTTTACCCGTGGGGCCCGGTTGTGTTCAGCCCGAAAGGGTTACATGGGCCCCATCTCCCGTGGGCTCACCATCTGCGGGAGGAGCCGTAGGGGTCGGGTGCAGTGTGAGCTGGGGGGCAGGAAGAGGCGGGGACCCTGGTGGTCCGATCCCCGGCTGCAGAAGCTGGCTCTAGGGACGTGGAACGTCACCTCTCTGGTGGGGAAGGAGCCTGAGCTTGTGCGTGAGGTTGAGCGGTTCCGACTAGATATAGTTGGACTCACCTCGACGCATGGCTTGGGCTCTGGAACCAGAACCCTCGAGAGGGGCTGGACTTTCTTCCACTCTGGAGTTGCTCATGGTGAGGTGTGGGCATTCTCATCAGCCCCCAGCTTGGTGCCTGCACGTTGGGGTTTACCCCGGTGGATGAAAGGGTAGTTTCCCTCCGCTTCCGGGTGGGGGGACGGGTCCTGACTGTTGTCTGTGCTTATGCACCGAACAGCAGTTCAGAGTACCCACCCTTTCTGGAGTCCTTGGAGGGAGTGCTGGAGGGGGCTCCTTCTGGGGACTCCATTGTTCTGCTGGGGGACTTCAATGCTCACGTGGGCAATGACAGTGAGACCTGGAGGGGAGTGATTGGGAGGCATGGTCCCCCTCCTCTGAACCCAAATGGTGTTTTGTTATTGGACTTCTGTGCTCGTCATGGATTGTCCATAACAAACACCATGTTCCAACATAAGAGTGTCCATATGTACACCTGGCATCAGGATTCCCTGGGCCGCAGTTCCATGATGGATTTTGTAGTCGTATCGTCGGACCTGCGGCCACATGCCTTGGACACTCGGGTGAAGAGGGGGCGGAGCTTCAACTGATCACCACCTGGTGGTGAGTTGGCTCAGATGGTGGGGGAGGAAGCCGGTCAGATCTGGCAGGCCCAAACGTGTTGTGAGGGTCTGCTGGGAACGTCTGACTGAGTCCCCTGTCAGAGCGAGCTTCAACTCCCACCTTCAGCAGAGCTTCAACCATGTCCCGAGTGAGGCGGGGGACATTGAGTCTGAATGGGCTGTGTTCCGTGCCTCTATTGTTGAGGCGGCCGGCCGGAGCTGTGGCTGTAAGGTCGTTGGTGCCTGTCGTGGCGGTAATCCCAGGACTCGTTGGTGGACACCAGCAGTGAGGGATGCCGTCAAGCTGAAGAAGGAGTCCTATCGGGCCTTCTTGGCCTGTGGGACTCTGGAGGCAGCTGATGGGTACCGACAGGCTAAGCGGCATGCGGCTTCGGCTGTCGCCAAGGCAAAAACTCAGGCATGGGAGTTTGGTGAGGCCATGGAGAAAGTCGCTGAGGTGGTTAAAAAGCTCCTTGGCGGCAAGGCCCCGGGGGTGGATGAGATCCGCCCGGAGTTCCTTAAGGCTCTGGATGCTGTGGGGCTGTCCTGGCTGACATGCCTCTGCAGCATCGCGTGGACATCAGGGACCGTGCCGCTGGACTGGCAGACTGGGGGGGTGTTCCCCCTTTTTAAGAAGGGGGACCGGAGGGTGTGTTCCAATTACAGGGGAATCACACTCCTCAGCCTCTCTGGTAAGGTCTATTCAGGGGTCCTGGAGAGGAGGGTCCGCCGGATAGTCGAATCTTGGATTGAGGAGGAGCAGTGTGGTTTTCGTCCTGACCGCAGAACATTGGAACAGCTCTATACCCTCTTTGGGGTCCTGGAGGGGGCATGGGAGTTTGCCCAACCAGTCTACATGTGCTTTGTGGACCTAGAGAAGGCATTCGACCGTGTCCCCCGGGGGCTCCTGTGGGGGATACTCCGGGAGTATGGGGTACCGGACCCCCTTGTAAGGGCTGTCCGGTCCCTGTACGACAGGTGTCAGAGCTTGGTCCACATTGCCGGTAGTAAGTCGGATCCGTTTCTGGTGAGGGTTGGACTCCGCCAAGGCTGCCTTTTATCACCGATTCTGTTCATAACTTATATGGACAGAATTTCGAGGTGCAGCCAAGGTGTTGAGGGGATCCAGCTTGGTGGCCTCAGGATTGGGTCCCTGCTTTTTGCAGATGACGTGGTCCTGTTGGCTTCATCTGGTCGTGATCTCCAGCTCTCACTTGAGCGATTCGCGGCCGAGTGTGAAGCGGCTGGGATGAGAATCAGCACCTCCAAATCTGAGACCATGGTCCTCAGCCAGAATAGGGTGGATTGTCCTCTCCGGGTCGGGAGTCAGGTCCTGCCTCAAGTGGAGGAGTTTAAATATCTCGGGGTCTTGTTCACGAGTGAGGGAAAGATGGAGCGCGAGATCGACAGACGGATCGGTGCGGCGTCTGCAGTAATGCGGACTCTGCGCCGTTCTGTTGTGGTGAAGAAGGAGCTGAGCCAGAAGGAGAAGCTCTCCATTTACCAGTCGATCTACGTTCCTACCCTCACCTATGGTCATGAGCTGTGGGTCGTGACCGAAAGAACCAGATCTCGTATACAGGCGGCTGAAATGTGTTTCCTCCGCAGGGTGGCCGGGCTCTCCCTTAGAGATAGGGTGAGGAGCTTGGTCATCCGGGAGGGGCTCAGAGTAGAGCCGCTGCTCCTCCACATCGAGAGGAACCAGTTGAGGTGGCTCGGGCATCTGGTCAGGATGCCTCCTGGACCTCCCTGGTGAGGTGTTCCAGGCACGTCCCTCTGGGAGGAGACCCCGGGGAAGACCCAGGACATGCTGGAGGGATTATATCTCTCGGCTGGCCTGGGAACGCCTCGGGATCCCCCCCCGCAGAGTTGGCAAATGTGGCTGGGGAGAGGGAAGTCTGGGCTTCCATGCTTAGGCTGCTGCCCCCGCGACCCGACTCCGGATAAGCGGCAGAAGATGGATGGATGGATGGCCTTTTTTTTTTGGAAATCTAGGAGTAATGATTAAAGGAAAAGATCTACATATACATAGATCATCACAAGCCGGTGAGGTAGATCTACACCTTTCAGTCCTTCAGGGATGTGCACCCAAACAATAAGTTCATTTATGAACCAAGCAAAATGAGAAAAAAACATTTTCTGAAAAGTTTTAGAGCAACAATCAGGTGATCTGTCAGTTTCATATTTCTTCACTAAAAAGAGAAAATAATTTAATCTGGGAACATAAAGCTGGATCAGATCAGTTCAGACCACCAAGCTGAGTCTCCTTGACCCCTTTATGTGACCAGTAATGTGTTCTTCAGCGTCTCTGAGCAGACGTGCACTTAAAGACATGATGGATGAGTAACTCCTGCACGCCGTTGCTTCCTACATCCAGCCACCCCTGCTCCTCTCTGAGCACCTTAAGAAGCTCAGGTCTCATGGGTCATCAGTGATTATCTCTCCTCCTCCCCACCAGATGGGTGGGACCGCCGCATGTGCCCTTGTGACGCAGGTTGCAGTTCGTCAAAGATTTATACCCCTGCAATGCTGCTGAGTGGAAGGTGTGGCAGGAATGTCACTGTGAGAGCCCTGTTACGAAACAACAACAACTTTCTATTTTCAGTTTCACCTCAGACCCCCTCCCTCTGTTCCACCATCACAGAAGGTATCGGTGCAAGGCTACAGCGTTCACGGAGCATGCCGCCAAGCTCCAGCCTGCAGCATGACACGCAGAGAGAAGCCTTGTCAGCGTCTGAATGGGGAAATTCACCACAACTGCTGTTTTACTTGAGAAATGGCAGCTTTTTAAATGAAAGAGCAACATGCAAAGTGGGTATGAAAGCTGACAAACACCAAACCAGCCCATGACTTAACAGAACGAGAGCTTTTTTATCCCACATAGTTGGACACTTTGTCCTGAAAGGTGTCCGAGTTCAACACATCAAGCTAACGTGAGTGTGTGGCCTTTCCAGGCCACCCCGCTGACCAATGAGAGCAGGTTTCTGGGAATGGATGCTGTTCATACAATTCATCCACATGTGCTATGACAGCTGCAGTGCACTTCATTTTCATCATGCGTTTCTTCTTCTTCTTCTTCTTCTTCTGCCGCTTATCCGGGGTCAGGTCGCGGGGGCAGCAGCCTAAGCAGGGAAGCGCAGACTTCCCTCTCCCCAGCCACATTTACCAACACTGCGGGGGGATCCCGAGGCGTTCCCAGGCCAGCCGAGAGATGTAATCCCTCCAGCGTGTCCTGGGTCTTCCCCGGGGTCTCCTCCCAGAGGGACGTGCCTGGAACACCCCACCAGGGAGGTCCAGGAGGCATCCTGACCAGATGCCCGATCCACCTCAACTGGTTCCTCTTGATGCGGAGGAGCAGCGGCTCTACTCTGATCTCCTCCCGGATGACCGAGCTCCTCACCCTATCTCTAAGGGAGAGCCCGGCCACCCTGCGGAGGAAACACATTTCAGCCGCCTGTATACGAGATCTGGTTCTTTCGGTCACGACCCACAGCTCATGACCATAGGTGAGGGTAGGAACGTAGATCGACTGGTAAATGGAGAGCTTCTCCTTCTGGCTCAGCTCCTTCTTCACCACAACAGAACGGCGCAGAGTCCACATTACTGCAGACGCCGCACCGATCCGTCTGTCGATCTCGCGCTCCATCTTTCCCTCACTCGTGAACAAGACCCCGAGATATTTAAACTCCTCCACTTGAGGCAGGACCTGACTCCCGACCCGGAGAGGGCAATCCACCCTATTCCGGCTGAGGACCATGGTCTCAGATTTGGAGGTGCTGATTCTCATCCCAGCCGCTTCACACTCGGCCACAAATCGCTCAAGTGAGAGCTGGAGATCACGACCAGATGAAGCCAACAGGACCACGTCATCTGCAAAAAGCAGGGGCCCAATCCTGAGGCCACCAAGTCGGATCCCCTCAACACCTCGGCTGCGCCTAGAAATTCTGTCCATATAAGTTATGAACAGAATCGGTGATAAAGGGCAGCCTTGGTGGAGTCCAACCCTCACCGGAAACGAATCCGACTTACTACCAGCAATGCGGACCAAGCTCTGACACCTGTCGTACAGGGACCGGACAGCCCTTACAAGGGGGTCAGGTACCACATACTCCCGGAGTACCCCCCACAGGAGCCCCCGGGGGACACGGTCGAATGCCTTCTCCAGGTCCACAAAGCACATGTAGACTGGTTGGGCAAACTCCCATGCCCCTTCCAGGACCCCAAAGAGGGTATAGAGCTGGTCCACTGTTCTGCGACCAGGACGAAAACCACACTGCTCCTCCTCAATCCGGGATTCAACTATCCGGCGGACCCTCCTCTCCAGGACCCCTGAATAGACCTTACCAGGGAGGCTGAGGAGTGTGATTCCCCTGTAATTGGAACACACCCTCCGGTCCCCCTTCTTAAAAAGGGGGACCACCACCCCAATCTGCCAATCCAGCGGTACTGTCCCCGATGTCCACGCAATGCTGCAGAGGCATGACAGCCAGGACAGCCCCACAGCATCCAGAGCCTTAAGGAACTCCGGGCGGATCTCATCCACCCCCGGGGCCTTGCCGCCAAGGAGCTTTTTGACCACCTCAGCGACTTCAGCCCCAGAGATAGAAGAGTCCACCCCTGAGTCCACCAGCTCTGCTTCCTCATCGGAAGGCGTGTTGGTAGGATTGAGGAGGTCTTCGAAGTATTCCTTCCACCGACCCACTACGTCCCGAGTTGAGGTCAGCAGCTCCCCATCTCCACTGTACACAGTATTGATGGAGCACTGCTTCCCCCTCCTGAGCCGCTGGATGGTGGACCAGAATCTCCTCGAAGCCATCTGGAAGTCTTTCTCCATGGCCTCGCCGAACTCCTCCCATGCCCGAGTTTTTTCCTCGGCAACAGCCGAAGCCGCATGCCGCTTAGCCTGTCGGTACCCATCAGCTGCCTCCAGAGTCCCACAGGCCAAGAAGGCCCGATAGGACTCCTTCTTCAGCTTGACGGCATCCCTCACTGCTGGTGTCCACCAACGAGTCCTGGGATTACCACCACGACAGGCACCAACGACCTTACAGCCACAGCTCCGGCCGGCCGCCTCAGCAATAGAGACATGGAACACAGCCCATTCGGACTCAACGTCCCCCGCCTCACTCGGGACATGGTTGAAGCTCTGCTGAAGGTGGGAGTTGAAGCTCGCTCTGACGGGGGACTCAGCCAGACCTTCCCAGCAGACCCTCACAACACGTTTGGGCCTGCCAGATCTGACCGGCTCCCCCCCCCCACCATCTGAGCCAACTCACCACCAGGTGGTGATCAGTTGAAGCTCCGCCCCTCTCTTCACCCGAGTGTCCAAGGCATGTGGCCGCAGGTCCGACGATACGACTACAAAATCGATCATCGAACTGCGGCCCAGGGAATCCTGATGCCAGGTGTACATATGGACACTCTTATGTTGGAACATGGTGTTCGTTATGGACAATCCATGACGAGCACAGAAGTCCAATAACAAAACACCATTTGGGTTCAGGGGGGGGGACCATGCCTCCCAATCACTCCCCTCCAGGTCTCACTGTCATTGCCCACGTGAGCATTGAAGCCCCCCAGCAGAACAATGGAGTCCCCAGAAGGAGCACCCTCCAGCACTCCCTCCAATGACCCCAGAAAGGGTGGGTACTCTGAACTGCTGTTCGGTGCATAAGCACAGACAACAGTCAGGACCCGTCCCCCCACCCGGAGGCGGAGGGAAACTACCCTTTCATCCACCGGGGTAAACCCCAACGTGCAGGCACCAAGCTGGGGGCTGATGAGAATGCCCACACCTGCTCGGCGCCTCCCACCATGAGCAACTCCAGAGTGGAAGAAGGTCCAGCCCCTTTCGAGGGTACTGGTTCCAGAGCCCAAGCCATGCGTCGAGGTGAGTCCAACTATATCTAGTCGGAACCGCTCAACCTCGCGCACAAGCTCAGGCTCCTTCCCCACCAGAGAGGTGACGTTCCACGTCCCTAGAGCCAGCTTCTGCAGCCGGGGATCGGACCGCCAGGGTCCCCGCCCCTTGCTGCCGCCCAGCTCACACTGCACCCGACCCTCACGGCTCCTCCCGCAGATGGTGAGTCCACGGGAGGTGGGGCCCATGTAACCCTTTCGGGCTGAGCCCGACCGGGCCCCATGGGCGAAGGCCCGGCCACCAGACGCTCGCTCTCGTACCCCACCTCCAGGCCTGGCTCCAGAGGGGGGTCCCGGTAACCCGCCTCTGGGCAAGGGAACATTTCCGCCCAGGTTTGTCATCATCAAAGAGGTCGATGAGCCGTGCTTGGTCTGGTCCCTCCCCTAGACACCTGTTTGCCATGGGTGACCCTACCAGGGGCATAAAGCCCCCGACAACATAGCTGCTAGGATCTTCGGGACGCACAAACCCCTCCACCACAATAGGGTGACGGCTCAGGGAGGGGAAAAAAAAAAAAAAAAAGGCATGAAAATAAAAAGAGCAGCTGACTGAAGGCAGACGACCGGCGAAGCTTCTCGTCACCTCACCAGCAGTGTGTTGATCTGGTTGTTTTTCTGTTAATAAGATGCATAAACATGGAGGATGTATGTGCCTCGATATGACACACTTTCTTTTATATGCTGTGCATTTATTTGTATGTGAACGATAAACACAGAAGACGTGTGCAGTTCCAGTATTGTCAAGTCTTTATTGATATGGTGTCATACAGCAATACATAAGCAGCAGTCACAGTAAAGAGAACAGCATGTCAGCTACATTCAGTCCCTATGCTTCTATGAGAAATACTAATGAGGAGAAAATAACGACGAAACACGTCAAACACGTGGCCAGAAGCTGCTGGTGTTTTAAGGCATTTTACTTCCTACGCTAGTTGTTCTACGTTTGACTGATTATTGATTGTTGGTTATGGATTTGTGACATATTGGGTTTTTGGAAAATGATTTTCCATGAATGTGCACATAGAAAACTGTGGCAGTGCTGTAAGAGTGGTTTACAGTGTGAGGATAAAGGCTTGAGGCTTGTAGCAGTGCCATTAGAGCTTTTCTTCCCCTTCGCACCTGAAGTAAACATTCGTTGAAGCGAACGGCTCGACTTTCAGACTGGGCTGTCTTTCTGTCTGGTATGATGATAGGCCACGGTGTCGCAGTACAAACACACTTAGTACAGTACTAAGATACTTGTCAGCAGCTTGCTGTAGTTTGTTTGGTTTTTCTTTTCGTTCAGTGTGTGTGCTGCTGTCAGGAGGAGAAGATAGCTGTGTTAGAGCTGGCAGTGCACAAGCAGAACAACACAAGGATTCCTAGAGGTGATGTTGAACTACAACAGACATTTTATCCAGTCATGGCTACAGCTGGAAGGAGAGAGAGGTCAAGTTGTTTCAGACACATCGTGGTCTGCCAGGCTTTCACTGAACACGGTTATTGGCGCGGTTTCTTCAGGCTGAGTGACATGATTCTGGGGTTAAAGATGTGCTTCATGGTGCCATGCCGTCCACACCTGCAGGGAGGGCTCATACGGCATGTCACGCATTCGTCTCCAATGCCTCGTTTCCTGCCATGTTAGCATTACAGGTTAGCATAATTTGTCTTTTTGAAAAGTAGTTTTACCTTTAGAGTAGATTGTGCAAACTGCTTGTCAGCTGGCTTATAGTTACATGTGTGAAAGAAGGGTTTCCTTCCTCATCATCATAGCATCAGCAGCGGAGAGCTGAGCTCACAGCCTGACAGGTGAGCCCACCTGTCAGGCTAGGTGGCTAACAGGCGTGCATGATGACGCATTCCATGCAAGCATGACAATCACATGCAAATGATGCTGGTTTTAGATACGGCGGTGCTGTTTCAGAGTCTTGGTCATTTAATTAGTTAAAAAAAACATTTTTGCAAATGCAACATCTACAGGGAGTCACATGGGGTTGGAGCTCTTTCTCCAGCTGGTTGACCACGGTCAAACCTGCACATCGTCAGAGGAGAGAATCCACACAAAGGGGACTAAATGCAACGAAAGACGCCGTGCAAAGTCTCAGCAGGACTTTATCATTAATCTGGTTTATTTGGACTGTTTGTGCTGCAGCTCCGAGGCGTCAGCAATCCTTCTTATCCTGTAAGTGACTGCAGACCGTACCTCTTTCTGTTGTGTAAATGAGAACTGCAGCTATCACACACACACACACGCACACACACACACTTCTGTTGTAATGTGTTCAGCTCACAGCTTGTGGTTTAAAGCCTGAGCAGAGTTGTGACGTGACGTTGGTGAGAAAGAGCAGCTGAGTTTGGAGTTACTGACAGACCTCGGAACCAGATGCTACCTGTGTGCTTGTTTCTACTCAAAGCTGAGTGTGTGTGAGGCGGAAGCGAGAAGAGCTTCCTGTGTTTTCTGATCATGTGATGTTAGAGAAGAACTAGATTCCTTTTGGAGAACACCTGTGAGGGACCAACATGAAGCAGCTGCTTGGTCCTCGCTCTAACACTGCAGACATTCACCACTAATGAGCTATGCGTTGTAGGACTGGAGGTGGACGGAGGTTCACTTTGCCAAATAAAGGGAGACTGAAGGGATGGAGAGCAGGCTTACTGCAGGCATTCAGTTTTTCTGGTGCGTGGGGATTTCCTCCTGCTGCTTCTCCATCTTCTTGGTGGAGACCACCGTCTCCTCGTAGACTTCTCGCTGGGACACCTTGCCTCCAGACCTGCTCTGCTGCTCCTCTTCTTTGCCCTCCTTCTTGGAGGCCTTGCCAGAGCTGGTGTAGATGCGGGTTTGGTAGCTGTAGCCCTGCCCTCCCCCGGTGCCCACAGAAGGGCCAGGGTAGGTGAGACCTGTTCCGATGCGGGTCTCCTCACCTTCCAGAAGCTTCCTGCAGAGACCGCGGTGCAGGAAGGGATTGAGAGAAAGCAGAGGTGAAGGGATGAAGAAAGGGAACCCAGACTCTCCATTTTCTGTCTTCTGGAGGAAGGAACTCACCTGTAAGCGGCAATTTCAATATCCAGCGCCATCTTGACGTTCAGCAGGTCCTGATATTCCCGCAGATGACGCGCCATCTCGCTCTTGGTGGTCCTCAGCTCATTTTCCAGCTCCGCCATGCTGTCCTGAAGCAGGAACAGGAGACCAGGGAGGTGAAAGTTAAAACATGATGGCACTGCACGGAGAGAGGAGCCGTTTGGGTGAAATGATGGTGATGATGATGGTGATGATGATGATGATGGTGATGATGATGATGATGATGAAGATGGTGAAGATGATGATGGTGATGGTGATGATGATGAAGATGGTGATGAAGATGGTGATGATGGTGATGATGATGGTGATGATGGTGGTGATGATGATGATGATGATGGTGATGATGATGATGATGATGAAGATGGTGAAGATGATGATGGTGATGGTGATGATGATGAAGATGGTGATGAAGATGGTGATGATGGTGATGATGATGGTGATGATGGTGGTGATGATGATGATGATGATGGTGATGATGATGGTGAAGATGGTGATGATGATGATGAAGATGGTGATGAAGATGGTGATGATGGTGATGATGGTGGTGATGATGATGGTGATGATGGTGATGATGGTGGTGATGATGATGATGATGGTGATGATGATGGTGAAGATGATGATGGTGATGATGATGATGATGGTGATGAAGATGGTGATGATGGTGGTGATGATGATGGTGATGGTGATGATGGTGATGTGATGATGATGGTGATGATGGTGATGATGAAGATGGTGATGATGATGGAGATGGTGATGATGATGATGATGATGAAGATGGTGAAGATGATGATGGTGATGGTGATGATGATGATGATGGTGATGAAGATGGTGATGATGGTGATGATGGTGGTGATGATGATGATGATGATGGTGATGATGATGGTGAAGATGGTGATGATGATGATGAAGATGGTGATGAAGATGGTGATGATGGTGATGATGGTGGTGATGATGATGGTGATGATGATGGTGATGATGATGATGAAGATGGTGAAGATGATGATGGTGATGATGATGATGATGGTGATGAAGATGGTGATGATGGTGGTGATGATGATGGTGATGGTGATGATGGTGATGTGATGATGATGGTGATGATGAAGATGGTGATGATGATGGAGATGGTGATGATGATGAAGATGGTGATGATGATGGTGATGATGAAGATGGTGTGGTGATGATGATGGTGATTATGGTGATGTGATGATGATGATGATGATGGTGATGATGAAGATGGTGATGATGATGGAGATGGTGATGATGATGAAGATGGTGATGATGATGGTGATGATGAAGATGGTGTGGTGATGATGATGGAGATGGTGATGATGATGAAGATGGTGATGATGAAGATGCTGATGATGATGATGATGATGGTGAAATCAGCTGACAGGTCTTCATCAGCAGCCCTACCTGGTAGGACCCGATCTCCACGTTGTGCCTGTCCTCCATCTCGTGCAGCTGCTTCTCCAGAGACTCGTTGGTTCCCCTCAGACTCTCGATCTCGATGGTCTTGGACTGCAGCTGCCTCCTGAACTCGTTCATCTCCTCCCTGCTGGCGCGGATGGCCTCGTTGCTCCGGTTTGCCTGCTCCGACAGGTCTGCAAACTTGCTCTTGTACCACTCCTCGGCGGACTGCAGGTTCTTGGAGGCCATGGACTCGTACTGGCCGCGAATCTCTTTCAGGGCGGAGGTGAGGTCTGGTTTGGACACCTCCATCTCCACGGACACCTGCGCAGCCTGGATCATGTCCGTCAGCTCGGCCACCTCTTCCTCGTGCACCTTCCTGAGGAAGTTGATCTCGTCCAGGAGGGACTCCACCTTCTTCTCCAGGTCCAGACGCACCATGGTGGCATCGTCCACGTCCTTCTTGAAAGCCTTGAGGGTGGCTTCCGCCTCCTCCCTGGCGCGGAACTCCTCCTCGTACTTGGCCCTCAGCTTCTGCAGGTCGTCATCAAGGTGGTCCCTCTCGATCACCAGCTGGGACTTGTCTCCGTTCAGCTCCTCGAGCTGCACGCGCAGCTCGCGGATCTCCTGCTGGTAGAGGTCCGCGAGGCGCGAGGGCTCCGCCTGGCGCTGCCGCAGCGCGAGCAGCTCCGTCTCCAGCACCTTGTTGTGCTGCTCCAGGTTGCGCACCTTCTCTATGAACATGGCGAAGCGGTCGTTGAGACCCTGCATCTGCTCCTTCTCATTGGTGCGGATAATTTTAAACTCGTTGTTCAGGACGCTGCTCTGGCTCAGGTCGAAGGTCTCCAGCGGTGTGGAGAAGGAGCGGCCGGACCTCCGGCCGAACGACGCGGTGCTCCGGGACAGAGAGGAGGAGCGGTAGCCCCCGCGCGAGGACACGCTCATCGCCGCGCGCGATGGAGAGGACGAATAGCGGGGAGAGTCCCCGAAGATCCTCCGGTAGGAGGAGGAGGAGGAGGCTTCAGACCCGTAGCTCATCTTCGCCTGCATGGAGAGCGCGCGGAGCGGTGGGCGCGCCTCCTTTTATAGGGGGGGTCGACCCCATCACTAATTAATGCGCGCGGGTTGATGTCAGGTGGTCCACACATGGCAACCAGATAATAATAATAATAATAATAATAATAATAATAATAATAATAATAATAATAATAATAATAATAATAACAATAAGAAGAAGAAGAAGAAGAAAAAGCATGACTCAGCATTCTGCCTCCAGTCTTTTCTTTTTCTCTTTTCTTTTCAATTCAGTTCAATTCGAGCTTTATGGAGGACATAGAATCCTAGTCCATAGAAACAGAAAAAATAAAATAAAATGGAAATAAAATCTTTTCATTTTTACTATTAGAAATGAAAGTGCTGCGATGGACTGGCGAGCTGTCCAGGGTGTACCCTGCCTGTCGCCCAAAGCCGGCTGGGATAGGCTCCAGCTTCCCCGCGACCCTGAATTGGATTAAGCGGTTCGGAAAATGAATGAATGAATGAAATGAAAGTGCATTTTTTCTGACTCTTAATGAAAGTAATCTGAGTAATGTGTATGCAGATCTAATCTCTGCACGGACTTTTCAGCCTGTAAAAATATAGTCTGAATATAATTCTGCAGATTTTCTGACAGCATGAACTCATCAGAAAAGGAGCACATCTGCTGATAACGTGAGAACTGGACCTCACTGCACTGCCAGTAAAATGTTTGCAGGACTTTATGTGTAATTATATTAAATAACGAGACTATCTGCGTGTTAATCTGCCCAAAAACAACAAGGAAGACAGAGATAAAGCACACAGATCATGAGGAACTGCCGCACTTTGCGCCGCGCAGCGGCGACATGCGGGTGTTTGCTGCCCTCTGGTGGCGCCATGACGCAACGCACGTGCACGCGGAACTCCGCTGGATGTTTGCCTGATTGTAGAATCTGAAGTGGCATTTAGGTGGAAATTTCACCTCATAATGTGTCAAATCTTCCAAGTTCCCAGAAAAATGGCAGATTGGTTGTTTGGAGCTTTGTTCTCTTTTGTGTTTTTATTTTTGAACAATGAGGAGTCACAGGTCTGCAGGAAGCCGAGGTGAACTGTGAGGACAGAGAGTCATGTGTACATTCTGCTGTTTAGAATCACAGATCAGAATGAACTTTGTGCCAGAACGCAGCGTGATGACTTCACTTTTCTGCTTCTGAGATAAAGCACAGGTTTGTCTCTCAGTGTTTATATCTGATCCCATTCATGCTTAAAACAGGTGAAAGGACACAAAGTTTCTGCTCTTTGAATTTGGAGAAAGTCAATAAAAATGAATCATGTATGACAGTTGTGTTGACACATAGAGACATTACTGAATGAGCCACATGGAGACAGGTTAGCTGGACAGGAATCTCAGGAGACGAGACACCTGATCCAGAAGATGCTTGATGAGACCAAACCTTGTGAAGAGAACTCTGATGGCAGGAGGCATGGAGAGAGCAGTAGCATCCTATGGGCTCGGATCCGGAGCAGTGAAGTAACCATAACGCTTTTAGAGAAAATGCAGACAGACTGAGAACTGGGGCCACAGTTCCTCCTTCCAGACAACAACAATCTGCCACGTTTGTCCCGGCAGAGGACGTCCAGGTAGGAGAGAGGCCGAACTTCCAGAGACGTCCGAGATGGTGGCATAAAAAGTAGGAAAAAGATAAAAAGCCTTGTGTTGAGGTCAGAAGGAGAAGCTGAGCTGGCAGCAATGAGTAGTGGCTAACCACCACCCCCCACCTGCCAATAGGAGGATGAGACGCGCCATGATTGTGAAAAACCTCCTCCTGCAGGACAAGCCTTCCAGGGTGTAGACAAACAGTCTAGCAAGGAACAGGTTGGGTGTATTTATGTGTACAGAAAAGGACTGTCTTACTGCTTGTAAATCAGTTATAATAAAAACCAGAACTCTAGATGTATAAACTGAGTTTTTAGGCAATGATGTGACAAATGGAAGTTTTTATGCATGTAATATCCAAACACAGGTGTGAACGGTGACATCAGAACTGAGTCCAGATCTTAACGTCACGCTCAGCGTGTTCATGTCAGGGAAACTCCAGTAAACGTGAGTCGGCATCCAGACTGTCAAGGAGCAACAACTTAAAATAACTTCAGGAGTGGAACTTTCTGGAAGTTCTCATGTCTGCATTCAAAGTGTAAAATCTTATTCTTATAAATAGGAAATAAATGTCTTTGTTACTTGGTACCAGATTAATAGCTGTTTCATAATGAAACTTTGCAGCTTGAAACGCCGTCTGATGACGACACTTTAGAAGTTCTTTACAGTCAGGCCAGAAGTGTGCAGACAGCAGGTTAGTCATGATTATATATGGAAGACTGAAATGGCCAAAATCACAAAAAAATACAAAAATATAAAAATGGCTCCATAAACGAATTGATAAGACAATAATTTTTACAAAACAAATTCATAAAGTTTTTCCATTAAAGTGTTGAACATAAATTCATATTTTTTTGTCAGTTTCAACATTTTTAATGGAACTTTGTTGTTTTTTTCATTTTTTTCATTTTTTTTACTTGTCTGTGTAATGTTCTGTTAGATTTATTTATTCTGTGCTTTTAAAAGTTTCTTTCTTGCGTTATTTTTTATGCCCATATTCATTTCTGTATTCTTTGATATTTTCTTCAATGAAAAAGTAGCCTATTTATTTCTGTGTTTTAGTTTCATGACATTTTATTTTTATTTTACCTTATTACCCCCTGAGCCGTCACCCTATTGTGGTGGAGGGGTTTGTGCGTCCCGAAGATCCTAGCAGCTATGTTGTCGGGGGCTTTATGCCCCTGGTAGGGTCACCCATGGCAAACAGGTGTCTAGGGGAGGGACCAGACCAAGCACGGCTCATCAACCTCTTTGATGATGACAAACCTGGGCGGAAATGTTCCCTTGCCCGGAGGCGGGTTACCGGGACCCCCCTCTGGAGCCAGGCCTGGAGGTGGGGTACGAGAGCGAGCGTCTGGTGGCCGGGCCTTCGCCCATGGGGCCCGGTCGGGCTCAGCCCGAAAGGGTTACATGGGCCCCACCTCCCGTGGGCTCACCATCTGCGGGAGGAGCCGTAGGGGTCGGATGCAATGTGAGCTGGGCGGCAGCAAGGGGCGGGGACCCTGGCGGTCCGATCCCCGACTGCAGAAGCTGGCTCTAGGGATGTGGAACGTCACCTCTCTGGTGGGGAAGGAGCCTGAGCTTGTGCGCGAGGTTGAGCGGTTCCGGCTAGATATAGTTGGACTCACCTCGACGCATGGCTTGGGCTCTGGAACCAGTACCCTCGAGAGGGGCTGGACCTTCTTCCACTCTGGAGTTGCTCATGGTGAGAGGCGCCGAGCAGGTGTGGGCATTCTCATCAGCCCCCAGCTTGGTGCCTGCACGTTGGGGTTTACCCCGGTGGATGAAAGGGTAGTTTCCCTCCGCCTCCGGGTGGGGGGACGGGTCCTGACTGTTGTCTGTGCTTATGCACCGAACAGCAGTTCAGAGTACCCACCCTTTCTGGGGTCCTTGGAGGGAGTGCTGGAGGGTGCTCCTTCTGGGGACTCCATTGTTCTGCTGGGGGACTTCAATGCTCACGTGGGCAATGACAGTGAGACCTGGAGGGGAGTGATTGGGAGGCATGGCCCCCCCCCTCTGAACCCAAATGGTGTTTTGTTATTGGACTTCTGTGCTCATCATGGATTGTCCATAACGAACACCATGTTCCAACATAAGAGTGTCCATATGTACACCTGGCATCAGGATTCCCTGGGCCGTAGTTCCATGATGGATTTTGTAGTCGTATCGTCGGACCTGCGGCCACATGCCTTGGACACTCGGGTGAAGAGGGGGGCGGAGCTTCAACTGATCACCACCTGGTGGTGAGTTGGCTCAGATGGTGGGGGAGGAAGCCGGTCAGATCTGGCAGGCCCAAACGTGTTGTGAGGGTCTGCTGGGAACGTCTGGCTGAGTCCCCCGTCAGAGCGAGCTTCAACTCCCACCTTCAGCAGAGCTTCGAACATGTCCCGAGTGAGGCGGGGGACATTGAGTCTGAATGGGCTGTGTTCCGTGTCTCTATTGCTGAGGCGGCCGGCCGGAGCCGTGGCTGTAAGGTCGTTGGTGCCTGTTGTGGTGGTAATCCCAGGACTCGTTGGTGGACACCAGCAGTGAGGGATGCCGTCAAGCTGAAGAAGGAGTCCTATCGGGCCTTCTTGGCCTGTGGGACTCTGGAGGCAGCTGATGGGTACCGACAGGCTAAGCAGCATGCGGCTTCGGCTGTTGCCGAGGCAAAAACTCGGGCATGGGAGGAGTTCGGCGAGGCCATGGAGAAAGACTTCCGGACGGCTTCGAGGAGATTCTGGTCCACCATCCAGCGGCTCAGGAGGGGGAAGCAGTGCTCCATCAACACTGTATACAGTGGAGATGGGGAGCTGCTGACCTCAACTCGGGACGTAGTGGGTCGGTGGAAGGAATACTTCGAAGACCTCCTCAATCCTACCAACACGTCTTCCGATGAGGAAGCAGAGCTGGTGGACTCAGGGGTGGACTCTCCTATCTCTGGGGCTGAAGTCGCTGAGGTGGTCAAAAAGCTCCTCGGCGGCAAGGCTCTGGATGCTGTGGGGCTGTCCTGGCTGACACGTCTCTGCAGCATCGCGAGGACATCGGTGACAGTGCCGCTGGACTGGCAGACTGGGGTGGTGGTCCCCCTTTTTAAGAAGGGGGACCGGAAGGTGTGTTCCAATTACAGGGGAATCACACTCCTCAGCCTCCCTGGTAAGGTCTATTCAGGGGTCCTGGAGAGGAGGGTCCGCTGGATAGTCGAATCCCGGATTGAGGAGGAGCAGTGTGGTTTTCGTCCTGGTCGTGGAACAGTGGACCAGCTCTATACCCTCTTTGGGGTCCTGGAGGGGGCATGGGAGTTTGCCCAACCAGTCCACATATGCTTTGTGGAGCTGGAGAAGGCGTTCCACTGTGTCCCCCCGGGGGCTCCTGTGGGGGGTACTCCGGGAGTATGGAGTACTCCCTTTGGACCCCTTTGGACCACAGTTTAGGACCGGCAACCGAAAAGCTCTGTCCCCTCTGAGCTTCCGTATGAACCTCGGCATGTCCAGGAGCAGCAGGTCAACCACCAGATCCTCATGGTGGAAAACCACAGGAGGGCCAACCCCCCAGAAACTACTGGAGGGTCCATGGCCCCAGAAACTACTGGAGGGTCCAGCCCCCCAGAAACCACTGGAGGGTCCATGGCCCCAGAAACCACTGGAGGGTCCAGCCCCCCAGTGGTCTGGGATTCTAGCTGCTCCACTGCACAGAGGTTGCCACAAGGCTCTGCTGTTTGACCACTTTCAGTTGTCAGGTTTATTTCCACCATTTTGCTTCTCGTCTCAGACACAAGGAGGCCGGTGGTTTGAGCTTTTTCAGTTTTAATAAAAAAGTTTTATTTTTTCGATGCGACTCGCAGTGATCTTTCTTCGCTATGATGATGGCTTCAGAGGTCAGATCGAGCTTTTTTAAGTGTCAGACACCTGAAGTGAAACGTGTTCGATCCAAGCATGGGATTCCTTCCCGTCTTCAGATGGTTCATAATGCAGCGGTCTGGTTTCTAACCGTGTTTCTATTGGCTGAGAGTCCAGAACTTGCCTCACTTCACCGCTTTCATCATTATTTGTGAATCACTTTTAAATTAGTTTGAAAAACTTCTGATGTCAATGCTCCTCCTACAGACTGCAAAGGCCTTCTCGCTCCCTCAGGTTAGCTGATCCAACACTGCTACTGGTTCCACTGGTCCTAAACTGTGGAATGAGCTTCTTCATCCCAGCAGCATACTGCACAGCTGGTTTTAGATATTAAATACACTTTTGTTGCCTGTTAGTGACCTTCAGCTGTCTGTATTACTATTTCATCTGTTTTTGTTGTCTCTGGTTACACCTGTCTGTCTGTTTTGTTGGACGGCGTTTCCAACACTTTGTTGTTTATGAAGTATTTTCTAAGTAAAGATGGAGTATGCAGGATGACAAAGTACTGTATGAACTGAGAACAAGACTAACATCAGCCATGATGCAGTAAAATAGTCTTAACAGTTGAAATAAAATCAGTAATAACAACATTATTCAGTCTGTATGATAGAAGCAAAAACTCTGCATATGGCAGGAGTTTAATTATCATGAAGAGATTTAATATAAACCAGAAATAAATGTTTGAAGACGGGATCAGTGGCAGAAAAGTGGTTTTATTGTGCAGTCTACCTGCAGGGATATGATCCCTGATGACTGTCTATGTGATGACAGTCAGCATGTACGCGCCTTGCGCGGGTCCTAAATGTTATGGATTATTGGATGGATCGTGCTTATCAAACAAGTCACGTGCGACTGCCACGACAACACGTAGCCCCGCCTCTTTGTTTTCCACTCAGATCGACCCCCCCTCCCCGTCTCATAACAACAGCTGGCAGCTCGCGGAGACAGTCGCGCGCACGCGAATCTGCTGCTTGGCTTTGCAGAGGGTCCAGCAGAACCAGCAGACCGGGCTTTGCAGAGGGTCCAGCAGACCGGGCTTTGCAGAGGGTCCAGCAGAACCTCCAGAACCAGCAGAGCTCCTGCCGCTGCTTACTGCGCATGCTCAGATCTACCGTCCAGCTCGGAGGTGAGTCAGGTCCACAGGGTTCGGGTTCGGCAGAGTTTCTGCCTCCACAGAGCGGAACTTCAGGGTTTTCGCCGCTAAAGTGCGGCTGTGTTTGTCTGGGACAGCAGAGCACGCGCTGAAGCGGACTGTTAGCTCGCTGGACAGGTGGGAAAGCGCGTGAACAAGGTGTTCTCAGCTGCTAGCTCGCGCTAACCCTGCCGCACCGTCCTGACTGGGACCAGTTAAACCCAGATGGGATGTTGGGAGGGAGGTACAGTAAGACTGTAGACCCGAGCAGGAGCAGAAAGATCCGGATCAGGTCGGATTGTGGTTCCAGGAGCTCCGTCAGACCTCCCTGGCCCCAGCGGCCATGGTTTAGTTCAGTCTTTCTCCTGGTTTTATGGAGAGGAAACTCCGTGATGTTCTCGTTTTCCCTGTCAGACTGTTGGCAGCGCAGCTGACAGCTCTCATTTGCATCTGTCTAAACCTCCTTCCTGCCTGAGCCCCCTTCCTTTCTGAACCTCCTTCCTGCCTGAGCCTCCTTCCTTTCTGAACCTCCTTCCTGTCTGAGCCTCCTTCCTTTGAGCCCCCTTACTGTCTGAATCTCCTTCCTGCCTGAGCCCCCTTCCTGTCTAAACCCCCCTCCTGTCAGAGCCTCCATCAATCTCGAGCTTCCTTCCTGTCTGAGCCCCCTTCCTTCATGAGCCCCTTCCTGTCTGAGCCTCCTTCCTGTCTGAGTCCCCTTCCTGTCTGAGCCCTCTTCCTGTCTGAACCCCCTTCCTGTCGGAGCCCCCTTCCTGTCTAAACCCCCTTCCTGTCGGAGCCTCCTTCAACCCCGAGCTTCCTTCCTGTCTGAGCCTCCTTCCTGCAGGAGCCCCCTTCCTGTCTGAGTCCTCTTCCTGTCTGAGCCTCCTTCCTGTCTGAGCCCCCTTCCTGCCTGAGTCCTCTTCCTGTCTGAGCCTCCTTCAACCCCGAGCTTCCTTCCTTTCTGAACCTCCTTCCTGCCTGAGCCTCCTTCCTTTCTGAACCTCCTTCCTGCCTGAGCCCCCTTCCTTTCTGAACCTCCTTCCTGCCTGAGCCTCCTTCCTTTCTGAACCTCCTTCCTGTCTGAGCCTCCTTCCTTTCTGAACCTCCTTCCTGCCTGAGCCTCCTTCCTTTCTGAACCTCCTTCCTGTCTGAGCCTCCTTCCTTTGAGCCCCCTTACTGTCTGAATCTCCTTCCTGCCTGAGCCCCCTTCCTGTCTAAACCCCCCTCCTGTCAGAGCCTCCATCAATCTCGAGCCTCCTTCCTGTCTGAGTCCCCTTCCTGTCTGAGCCCTCTTCCTGTCTGAGCCCCCTTCCTGTCAGAGCCTCCTTCAATCTCGAGCTTCCTTCCTTTCTGAGCCCCCTTCCTGTCTGAGCCTCCTTCCTGTCTGAGCCCCCTTCCTGCATGAGCCCCTTCCTGTCTGAGCCCCCTTCCTTCATGAGCCCCTTCCTGTCTGAGCCTCCTTCCTGTCTGAGTCCCCTTCCTGTCTGAGCCCTCTTCCTGTCTGAACCCCCTTCCTGTCGGAGCCCCCTTCCTGTCGGAGCCTCCTTCAACCCCGAGCTTCCTTCCTTTCTGAGCCCCCTTCCTGTCTGAGCCTCCTTCCTGCAGGAGCCCCCTTCCTGTCTGAGTCCTCTTCCTGTCTGAGCCTCCTTCCTGTCTGAGCCCCCTTCCTGCCTGAGCCCCCTTCATGTATAAGCCCCCTATCTGCCTGAGTCCCCTTCCTGCAGTTTCTCCAGCGGGAGGAACCAAACGACACAACTCCCCACAGATTGCTGCCTTTCTTTTTGTCTTCCTGATCTGATCAGATCTTAACTCCAATCAGACCCGTGTAAATGACTCACCTGATGTGTTCAACATGTGATCTGCTGCACTTACTGCGAAGATTATTTATCATCAGATGGTGATTAGATCAGGAGCATTTATCACCCACCTTTTCTCCACACTGGAGCTTTGATGATCCAGTTTAGTTTCTCTAGTCTCACTACTAAAGCAGCTTTGATATACTTGATGAGATTATTTTATTTTTTCATGCTGAAACACAGGGACTTTGATTAAATTTGATTTGCATTTTGTTTCTACAGACACAAAACGGTTTTAAAGATGACTACTTCATGGAGTGACAGACTGCAGAACTATGCAGACATGCCTGCTAACATGGATGGCCTGATGATGAAAAAGTACAGGAGGGAACCCTACCACAGGTACACAACACACTAGTGATGATTGTAACAACATCTTGAAGAGATACAAGAGGACTCTGTGGCTGAAATTGTGCAGCTGTTTAAAGAAATGTGATGACAACAATTCCTGACACTGTTAGCTGCAGGTACATGAGAGTAGCTTCATAGCTGGGCCACGCTGCTGTTCATTTAGATCCATCAGAAATTCTCATTCACTTTGCTGGAAGGGATGCTGTGTAACTTTTGGCCACTAGGGGCGCTAAACCTGTAACTTCCCACGGACCAAACGACACTGTTGGACCCCAACCTGTCACACTCACAAAAAACAGCTAAAACTGCCCCATAAACATTAAAATAAATGATAGTTTTCTGCTTGAAATGTAACAGTAACTTTAGCACAATCATGTCAATAAATTACTGTACAGCATTAGCCGTTAGCGACTTGACAGCAGTCCTGCTTCCTGTTAGACAGCAAACGAAAACCATAAAACTAAACCAGGCCAGTTGCTGATTGGTCTGTTGCTTCTTTCATATTTACAGGAGTTATATGAAATACTTTTATTGCTGCAAACCAGCCCAACTTGCACAAAATGTTTAGGGGGTCACGTTAGCATTGGTCTGTAGGGAATTAGCATCAACTAGCCAAATTTAGCTTCTACTGAACAGCTAAATAAAGACTGAGACGTATCCTGCAATGTTCTGCAGCTCATCAGACGCTGACTGCCGTTGTTCTGGATAATCGATGTGTTGCATGCACAAAGCACTTCAGGTCTGGGCGATGCAGCCATGTTTGATCATTAATAACTAGAAATCTGCTGTTCTTACTTTTTCTGCAGTGTCATATAATGGTAAATACACGTATGCCCTTCCTTAAAATTTCTTTTATTTGAGAAAATTCCAGAAAATATGAAAACTCACATCAGTTCAGGAATAAATTAATGTTTTTTTGCAAACTTGCCAAATTCCGGAAAACATGAACAAAACTGTTATTTCTGCTTTGTGAGTCAGTTTCATCTCTTTATGTTTTCCCTCTTTTACTTGTAGAAATAGATGTCCTTGTCAAATACATGATGGAAATGTACAGTCTCGGGTGGGGGGTGTGTGTGTGGGGGGGGAGGGGGTGGTGTTACAGTTATAAAGTTACTTTTTTGGGGTGACAAAGTAAAGTTATGCACTCGACCTAAAATATCAGTAAGTTACTTCACTCCAGTAACACATTCCTGAGTTACCCACCATGCTGTTGGTCCTGTGTGTGAAGTTCTGATCTGTGTGTGTGTGTGTGTGTGTGTGTGTGTGTGTGTGTGTGTGTGTGTGTGTGTGTGTGTGTGTGTGTGTGTGTGTGTGTGTGTGTGTGTGTTCTTGCCTGGAAACAGTGCCATAAGGACGGATGTGAGTGACATACCTGCTTGTGGTCCACTTCTAGACTTTGTAGAACAAAACAAGACGGTTTAGAACTCATTGCAGTTTTTATTCGACTGAAATGCTCTTATTTGAATTTACAGATCAGTGGAAGGAAACTCCTCGGTTTCTTATATCTGCTGATCAGTCTGATTGATCCGCTGCTGTTTGAAAATCATTCCGGTATTTTGAGATCTGAAAACGCTGATGGCTAAAAGATGATATTTCTTACCGAATATAAATTCCTTTTAGGGCGCTCAGTAAAACCTACAACAGACACCTGAGCTGGAAGTTAGATCTGAAGAGGGTGCAGATCTTCCAGGCAAGCGTTAACAGATATCCTTAACATAATACCTCGACAGAAGCCTAACTGATGAGCCAGGGTGGACTTCGGCCTTACGAACAGTTTAGTATCTGGTCGTTCTAGTAGAGGTGTCAGCGCAGCATGACCTCATGAAAGCTGCTTTTATCCAATTTGTGGATTTTAGAGCACGGCATATTTCTTACTGCAGACAGCATGCGTCGATACTCTGTGTATCCTCCACAGTGGTCGGCAACTGCCGCGTCGCCCACAATAATATCTGGCAGATTCTGTTGATTAAAAACTGATCGTGCATTGACACATCTCTCTTGCAGACACGTTGCTGTTTACAGCGCTGTGTTAAAAGAACAGCGTGGCCCCTTTAAAAATAGTCGAGCTAGAAAAGGGAGAGAGAGAGAGAGACGCACAATGTTGGGATCAGAGAAAGTTAGCTGTGAGCCACTACCTGTTTAGCGGTGAACGTTTTACTACAAGCTTTAGCAATTAAAATACACGCAGCCAAGTCCTGTGTCTGCATTACCACTGTTTTACCTGGAAGCTAGCTGCTGCTAGCGCCTGCTGGGTAAAGTGAAGAGACTTTACCTGGAAGCTAGCTGCTGTAGCTCCTGCTGGGTAAAGTGAAGGGAGTTTACCTGGAAGCAAGCTGCTGTAGCTCCTGCTGGGTAAAGTGAAGGGAGTTTACCTGGAAGCTAGCTGCTGTAGCTCCTGCTGGGTAAAGTGAAGGGAGTTTACCTGGAAGCTAGCTGCTGTAGCTCCTGCTGGGTAAAGTGAAGGGAGTTTACCTGGAAGCAAGCTGCTGTAGCTCCTGCTGGGTAAAGTGAAGGGAGTTTACCTGGAAGCTAGCTGCTGTAGCTCCTGCTGGGTAAAGTGAAGGGAGTTTACCTGGAAGCAAGCTGCTGTAGCTCCTGCTGGGTAAAGTGAAGGGAGTTTACCTGGAAGCTAGCTGCTGTAGCTCCTGCTGGGTAAAGTGAAGGGAGTTTACCTGCAAGCTAGCTGCTGCTAGCTCCTGCTGGGTAAAGTGAAGAGACTTTGCCTGGAAGCTAGCTGCTGCTAGCGCCTGCTGGGTAAAGTGAAGGGAGTTTACCTGGAAGCAAGCTGCTGCTAGTGCCTGCTGGGTAAAGTGAAGGGAGTTTACCTGCAAGCTAGCTGCTGCTAACTCCTGCTGGGTAAAGTGAAGAGACTTCACCTGGAAGCTAGCTGCTGCTAGCGCCTGCTGGGTAAAGTGAAGGGAGTTTACCTGGAAGCAAGCTGCTGTAGCTCCTGCTGGGTAAAGTGAAGGGAGTTTACCTGGAAGCTAGCTGCTGCTAGCTCCTGCTGGGTAAAGTGAAGGGAGTTTACCTGGAAGCTAGCTGCTGCTAGCGCCTGCTGGGTAAAGCGAAGGGAGTTTACCTGGAAGCTAGCTGCTGCTAGCGCCTGCTGGGTAAAGTGAAGGGAGTTTACCTGGAATCTAGCTGCTGCTAGCTCCTGCTGGGTAAAGTGAAGGGAGTTTACCTGGAAGCTAGCTGCTGCTAGCGCCTGCTGGGTAAAGCGAAGGGAGTTTACCTGGAAGCTAGCTGCTGCTAGCGCCTGCTGGGTAAAGTGAAGGGAGTTTACCTGGAAGCTAGCTGCTGCTAGCTCCTGCTGGGTAAAGTGAGGAGACTTTACCTGGAAGCTAGCTGCTGCTAGCGCCTGCTGGGTAAAGCGAAGGGAGTTTACCTAGAAGCTAGCTGCTGCTAGCGCCTGCTGGGTAAAGTGAAGGGAGTTTACCTGGAATCTAGCTGCTGCTAGCTCCTGCTGGGTAAAGTGAAGGGAGTTTACCTGGAAGCTAGCTGCTGCTAGCGCCTGCTGGGTAAAGCGAAGGGAGTTTACCTGGAAGCTAGCTGCTGCTAGCGCCTGCTGGGTAAAGTGAAGGGAGTTTACCTGGAAGCTAGCTGCTGCTAGCTCCTGCTGGGTAAAGTGAGGAGACTTTACCTGGAAGCTAGCTGCTGCTAGCGCCTGCTGGGTAAAGCGAAGGGAGTTTACCTAGAAGCTAGCTGCTGCTAGCGCCTGCTGGGTAAAGTGAAGAGACTTTACCTGGAAGCTAGCTGCTGTAGCTCCTGCTGGGTAAAGTGAAGGGAGTTTACCTGGAAGCAAGCTGCTGTAGCTCCTGCTGGGTAAAGTGAAGAGACTTTACCTGGAAGCTAGCTGCTGTAGCTCCTGCTGGGTAAAGTGAAGGGAGTTTACCTAGAAGCTAGCTGCTGCTAGCGCCTGCTGGGTAAAGTGAAGGGAGTTTACCTGGAAGCTAGCTGCTGCTAGCTCCTGCTGGGTAAAGTGAAGGGAGTTTACCTGGAAGCTAGCTTCTCCCCCAGGCTGAAGTTGCTGGCCGCTGATCTACAGTGTAAATTAAGAAACGGGAAAGTAAATTAATTAGCAGCAATGTTAGATTTCAAATGCAGTAATGAGTAAAGTAATCTCATTTACTCAGAAGTTGTAGCAGATGTAATGAGTAACAATTACTGTTTTGAGTAACAATCCCATCACTGCAAATGTAGTAAAACTACATTTTTTACTTTGTCCCACTGAAGTTACAACCCCTTCTACGTTTGTTTGCTGTCTTCTTAGCTACTTTTAGAAAAAACTTTTAGATAAATTTACATAGATACTATAAACTAGGAAACACTTGTCCAAGAGAAAATCCTTTGTTCCAGCCTCACTTACTTCCACCTCTGATGAAATCTAACAAGCTTTGTTCGGAAACCAACATGGCTTACACAGTTTGTAAAGGCAGAGAAACAAACAGTTCTTTGTCCTTCTATATCATTAAAACCATAAAAGAGTCTTCTGGCTTAAGACAAAATGAAACCTAAAAAATGTAAAGATACTTTGCATTTATGTTCATATATTTTGAATTGCTGTGTTATATGTCAGATTAGCGGTTCATACCTGTTACTTAGCTACTTTAGATCTTTTTCTTTCAAGCTGAAGTCAGTATTTACAGTAAACTAGCATTTTCTAGCCCACATTGCACATTCAGTCACTTATATGTACGGTGGAATTTTCTGGCAGCCTGATGGCAAAATGTCAGCAGACTTGTGAAGATTCAGCACGTAAAGCCTGTAGTTGCTTGTGGTTACTTTCAATTCGCAGCGCATGTTTCTGACATTTGGACTCTTAATGGCTGCTACTGATAGACACCCTTGTTTCTGTATCTGCTGATGGGAAACACCCTGCAGTAAAAGTTCATTCATGGTCACAGTAATATAATTCATGTTGCTGTTCAATGTTTAACTCAGAAGTACGGCCACAGTGGAGGCGGCTGTTGTGTCCGTGCTGTTTTATCGTATGTTTTATGAAACCATGGCTAATCTGTTAGGTCTGTTTGTGATGTGCTGTCAGGACAAAAGTCATGTGTGCAGCCCTTCCCCCTCCTTTCCTCTTGCACACATGCAATGCAAAATAAAAGTTCCTGATTAGTTGCATCACTTGTGAAGTTTATCACACAGCTGAACAAAGATCAGTCCGTTTAAAGCGAGAGCTTAAACACTGCACCCTTGTGTCACATTTCAGGGGGCTGATGACTCTGCCCAGCACAGATAAACCCTCTATCTCGCAGAGTCCAATCACTGTCTGCATGAGATTAGAGGGTAATGCAGAAAATCTGCCAGATTGCTTCTATGCTGCATTCAGATGGACGCGGTTATTAAAGGACACTCTCATAGGTGTGGTGGGCCCATGTGAGTTATTTGAAGTAATACTGATGTCAGCAAGACCAAAGTTGAGGCTGACTCCAGTAATCAAGCCGCCCCCTCCCATTGTTAATGTGGACCGGCTTAGTAGAGGCACAGCTTATTGTTCAGAGCTGTTCATAACCTCCTACAGGCTTCCAGCTAAAGGTTGCCTCTGAAATGTCAGCAGCTCAACAAAAATAGGAAAGATTTGGATATAAGTCCTGTCCTCAAACGGGCTTATGTCCACTCAGCACTGAGACGTGTTGCCGATCAAGTTGCATATGTGTTTGGCTGATCAGGACTGCCTGTTTCTGAGAAAACACTCCTTCCTGGAAATAAAATGATAACATGTTGAGATTTCACGGTCGACTGAATGCATAACTAATGTAAATACTTAAAAAATTAACAGAACATCCTTTTATGATTGGTTTACATAATAAAATAAATGATTATGGGATATACTGACGATCTGTTTGGTGTTTTTATTCATTTGTTAAAGAGTTATGGCCCTCTAGTTGGCCAAACGCGAGGTGCCAGTCTGGCCAGCGGGCCAAAGCCGGCCCACGCGAGGTGCCAGTCTGGCTAGCGGGCCAAAGCCGGCCCGCGCGAGGTCCCAGTCTGGCCCGCGCGAGGTCCCAGTCTGGCCCGCGCGAGGTCCCAGTCTGGCCCGCGCGAGGTCCCAGTCTGGCCCGCGCGAGGTCCCAGTCTGGCCCGCGCGAGGTCCCAGTCTGGCCAGCGGGCCAAAGCCGGCCCACATGAGGTCCCAGTCTGGCCAGCTTCTGTGCTTGAACCATAGACTGGCTTTAAAAGATAGGCGGAGTCTCTGTGATGTTACCTTTACGTTTCTTAAGAGCTGAATTGAAGTTCATTGGTTGGTTCCTACCATCACCATCTTAGTAGCGTTATGCAAAAATACAAAAATGGGCAAAGAGGTAGAGCTGAGAGGGGGGCTGGTCATGTGTTTTGGATGTTTGACATCTAATGAACCCCCGACCTGCCTGTAGCTAAGAGCTAACCGAGCTAACCCAGAGCTAACCTAAAGCTAACGGAGGTAAGCGGGCTAAAGCTAAGTCACGTTGTTAACGGGCTAAAAACCGCGGTTGTTCTACGTTCTTCTGACTTGGAGCAAGAGATTGGGTACCTGTCAATCAAAAGGACACGCCCCTACATATGCCGAACTTCGAGATTAAACGGGCAAGTTAGAAAAAAATTCACTCCCCCCACAGTTGTCATTAAAGGCAAACCTGACATATTAATATTAATATCTCACAGTCACCGGTTTGGGCTAAAAAGTGGAGCATGCAATGACCCTTTCTCATATTTAGGCCTCAGACACAGTTTATCACGTGACTTTTAAAAACATTTAGAAAGTGAGCTTTTACTGCAAGTTAATGCAATTCCTAATTTATCCACCAGAAGTTGTTTTTACAGGGAAGAACAGTTTTAGCCCTTTTCTTTCTTGCTTTATAGATCAGACTTGGGTTTGTATTATGAGGTGAGTACAAACTACGAGAATGTACATTTAGGATAACTTTTAGTTTCTGACAAGTTACTCTAGTCATCCTGTGAAGTTGTGTATTTTTCAGCTCCAGATACCTGTGGTCTGCAACAGTTTATGTCTTTGCAGATCCTGTGTGATTAGGATAGGATTTTCTTTTTCTTTATAGGCTGTTTTCCTATAATTTCACTGGTCTGACTCATGAACTGAAACATGCCTCTGCTTTATAACATCATTAGAAAGTGAGAAAAATAAAAACCTAAACAACCATCTAGAGACTTTATTCTGTTATAAGATAGAAAATAACAATAAATACAGCATCAAAGTTTCGTAGACATGAATTTAGTAAGACATGTAATGACAGTTTGGTTCTATAATCTGATGATTTAATAGTTTGATGCGGTTGTTTGAGCTTGTTGGACGTTTCCCCGCTCGCCCTGTGCAGCGGCTCCAGCCTCACTTTACTGTCTAACACATCTGGATAGCTTCCCACAGCAGGCTTCAACGTGTCGGGATGCTTAAAACCTGGGAATGTAGCGACGATCATCGCTTTCTCTGAAGGCATCTGCAGAATAGATTTATCAAAGCTTTCTGTATATGTGGAATCTGAATAATTAATCAGGAGAGGAGAAACTAGTGGCAGCGCGATGACAGAACCTGATCTGGGTAGCGTGAGCAGCTGTCGCTGCAGGCGCTGGCGGACTCGATTCTACCTGCCTTGTGATTGTTCTAGATGTCTTTGAGGGCCCACAAGCATCACAACAACAACCCTGGCTGACAACACACAACAACAGGGAATGACGCGGAACGACCACAATCATTTTTGCAACAAGTCAGAAAATTTCTGAATGGCAAGACAGCAAAGGGTGAGGGAGGGGGCATTGTTTGTGCCGGTGCTGCTGGAGCAGATCAGACCAACGCAGAGTCACACTCTGGTTTCACTCAGAATGAACTGCCGGTCCTGTCCTGGACTCTGCTCCAAATGGGAACTCGTCCACTATGGATCCGCTGCCAGGTAGTCCTCAGCTTGTTTGGAGATTGTCCAGATGAGATGAAGAGATCATTTTCCCTTTACTTTCTGTGTGTGTGTGTCAGGAAACTCTGTCTTTACTGTACAATTTCAGGTTTTCCTGCCATTCATGTCTTTATTTACAGCATAAATAAATAAATATTGGCCGACATGGGTGGGTTCAGAGGAACTCGGCTGAGCTGCTGAAGATGAGCTGTGTAGCTGGATGCCAGGGGGTGCTCTGCCTCAGCCAGCCGTTGGCTTAACGTTGGCTTACTTTCTCCATCCTAACGGGGCGGCTGGAGCTCAGGAGGAAGAGCACACACACACACACACCCATACCCCTATCGGTATGAGTGTGTGTGTGTAAATGGTTGAATGTTCCCAGTAGTGTATAAATACAAGTCCATTTAACAGTTTTTTTTGTTGCCTACGTGAAACACAAGTAGTGACTTCAGAGTTGTGTCTCTTATGCAACGTTCTGCTTCACTACCGGCTTCAGGGTCTCCAGAGGAGTCGGCAGCACGGAGCCAGCCTTCTTCATCCATAGTTCTTCCGGCTCCGACGCTGCAGACCTGGCATACTCAGTACCACATGCAGAAGCTAGTGGGCATGAGAAAGTTTACGGGACATCCGTAACAGAATAATGACACAATAATAACAATAACAATACTGTTGATAATCAAACAGGAAATCTAACTTTCAGCTCTTCTAAATGCTCTCATACTGGCCTGAGTTACTGGGTGTTGCTGGGGTCCAAGCAGGTCTGCTGATAATCACATGTCCTTCCCTGAAGTTATTGACATACGTTGTGTGTGTGATTCATCTGTTGTTGGGAATTACACGACGTGTGTTGGAACACACGAGTCACGGTTTAGACCAGAGGGATTTTAGAGCTCAGTTAAAACAGATCTAGCAGTTTATATCTATATGATCTATGTCTTTACACATCTAGATGTGACTTTCGGTGAATGTGTGGCGTTCTGCTGAGGAAACATTTCTCCCTCATCTTGTCTTCTCAGGGTGTTTGTCAACAGAAGCCTGGCTATGGAGAAAATTAAGTGCTTTGGCTTTGATATGGATTACACCTTAGCAGGTAAGTTGGAGCCATCTTCACCTATCAATACTAGTTGGGAAAATGGGTAAAATTCCTGAGAGAATTACAGATATGTGGTAGTTAAAGCCTCGTAAGTCACAGTTTCTTTTCTTTTTACCAGGTAAACCGTTGCCCTGCAAGGTGTCTGGTGTTTTATTTTGTTTATTGGGGCTGGAATGCGAGTCACATGGCAGCTGCCAATAGATTATTAATAGGTGATTGGGTGGGTCTCCCACTGGAAATACAAGACGTGCATTTGTTGTGAGGAAGATAACTATCTCACACACCTTCATTATTCCTCCAGAGTTCTGGACTCGAACTAATTTAGTCGGTTTCACCTGTTGAGGCTGGAAATCGTATAATTATGTTTCTGATAATGGGCCACTTAAAGAAAAGATTTCAAAGCGATTGTGTGAACGGCAGGTTGAATCCATGCTGGTGTGGATGTTAGAGCACGTCAATCAGCCTCTGACCTGATGCATGTTTTCTGCCGCTGCGACACGCTGAACGATGCCATCGGTGCAGACAACACAAGGGCTACGGTTGCATGGTGTTTTTCATTCGGAATTAATAATTCAGAATTAACTTAATTCTCCTACGAGTTTACATGAAGTTAATAATTCCGAATGAACGTTTACATGAAACACGTCCTGACTTAACTCCTCTTTAGAGCGGCGGGTTGGGAAGGGTTCTGATTGGACAGAGGGAGCACATGATGGATGACGTATACCGTAATAAACAAAGTTAGCTCCCTGCTTCTCGTCTTTTCAGTCGTAACTTGTAAAAACTACATAATAAAAACCAGTTTTGCTGCTATTTTTATTCTAAATGTGAAGTAGCAGCTCAACACGAGCATACTACTTCACTTTCTGCAGCAACTGAGAAGGAGAAGAAAGATAGACCACCGAACACGGGAGGCAAAACAACGCGCGTCATCGGGACAGGACAAGGTAACGAGCATGCTCAGAACGACCGGAATTAACTTAGAGCGGAACGAAGGTTTACATGACAGAGGAATTAAATAGTTCCAGATTAGAATGGGAATAAACCAGACACTTACATTGGAATTAAGTTTAATTCTGAATAGAGATTGGCATTAGGAATGAAGTGTTTACATGGTCGTTTTTCATCAGTTTAAAGCAGAATTATCTTTTATTTGGAATTAAAGAATTAAAACTCCCATGGAAACGTACTGAATGTGGCTCCTCGGACTCGGTTCTTCTCTTACTGGCCAGTAACTGGGCCAAACTTTTATTCTGTGACTCAGCTCCAGTTTTTGGACTCGTCTAAAAATAAAACTTCCCCGACTTTGAAAATCAGGTCACATTTGTTTGTTGAGTTCGCCGTGGTAAGTCCCAGGAGAGCGGGGCTGGTTCCTGAGTGGCTCTGTTTCCCGTTCGCATCCAGAGGGAAAGGCATTCTACAGACGCTCAGCTGCTGACATGACTCGCTTTATGGGAGCTCGTAACCGAGTGTTAATGTTTGCTAGAAGTGTGGCTATCGTGTGTCCTGGAACAGTCTTATTCGTAGAGGTGCTTCATCAGTTTGACAGAAGGGCTCGTAGGCGAAGACGGCATCCTGCGGAGTTGGTTTTGGAGCAGTCCACATGGGCCACGTGTCTGCTCACAGACATTTTAAATGCTCAGGATTTCTGTTTCCTGAGGATTCTGGAAATGAGGTTGTGGTTGCGGCGATTGGTGGCGACTGATTGGTGGCGGCCGTTTAGTGGCGGCCGATTGGTGGCGGCCGATTGGTGGCGGCCGATTGGTGGCTGCCGATTAGTGGCGGCCGATTGGTTGCGCCGATTGGTGGCGGCCGATTGGTGGCGGCCGATTGGTGGCGGCCGTTTAGTGGCGGCCGATTGGTGGCGGCCGATTGGTGGCGGCCGATTGGTGGCGGCCGTTTAGTGGCGGCCGATTGGTGGCGGCCGATTGGTGGCGGCCGATTGGTGGCTGCCGATTGGCGGCGGCCGATTGGCGGCGGCCGATTGGTGGCTGCCGATTAGTGGCGGCCGATTGGTTGCGCCGATTGGTGGCGGCCGTTTAGTGGCGGCCGATTGGTGGCGGCCGATTGGTGGCGGCCGATTGGTGGCTGCCGATTAGTGGCGGCCGATTGGTTGCGCCGATTGGTGGCGGCCGATTGGCGGCGGCCGATTGGCGGCGGCCGATTGGCGGCGGCCGATTGGCGGCGACCGACTGGCGGCGGCCGACTGGCGGCGGCCGACTGGTGGCGGCCGACTGGTGGCGGCCGATTGGCGGCGGCCGATTGGCGGCGGCCGATTGGTGGCGGCCGATTGGTAGCGGCTGATTGGTGGCGGTGGCCTTCTGGGGAGGGCGGGGCGCCCCTCAGTTGTAATGTTCGAGTTAACACAGGGATGGACTTTATAGCCAAATGATGGCAGCAGAACCCAAACTGGACAGAAAACAGCTAATGATACACAGAGCATGCTCTAACTAGCACCAAACTGTTAGCAGATGAGCTAACTGATAAACCCAAGCAGTTAAAGATATGTCTCCTCAACATTTCCAGAATAAAACACAGAAAACGCCGGAGAAAGTCGTACAACAGGTCCTGGTATACTTGACATGTTGGTGCCTCAGTTATGTTCGGCTGCAACAGCCTGAAACCAGCTGGAAGTGGCCAGATGTGTTGGTCCAACGTTTAGCTTCCTTCTCCTGATGGCCTCGACGGCATCAGAGGGACAACCCCCCCCCCACACCGATCAGACACATTTTTCACTGTCGTCTATCAGCTGGTTGCTGGCGGTGACGTTATAAGCCGGGTCTGGAGATCTTATAACACAGACAAGCTCTTCATTCTGGTTACCTGTCCAGGTGTCCCTGCTGGGATAGACAGACCTCCCCACAAGCTTTAATCGGACTAAAGCGAATGACTGGATGATTAAAAAGAGACGTGTGCAGCTGTTCAGTAGCTAAATGTTGAATAAAACTACAAACTGCTGAAGCAAACGTTGCACTCCCAACTGCAAGATGAGTCCTGGAGCGTCCAGCTTCGTACTGGAGACCCCCCCTACAAGACGAAAAATGTAGAAAATTCAGCATATATGCTACAGATCAAACTAATCAGTTCCATCAGACAGAAACACGCCTTCGGAGTTTCTACACGAGGTATTTCCCGAGCCGCCTGCTCTGCAAAGGCATCGGACTCTCGCTGTTCCGGTTTACCTACTCACTGCAAGGCGAGGGCTAAATGGTGATAAGCGGTTAAATATTTGCATTTTGTAAGGTTTTGTGGGACTTTGGAAACTAAATGGATCTCATGTAGGACAGCATTGCTTCATCCGCTGCTGCTGCAGAAGGGGAGCACATCGTACCCTGCAGAAAAGCCTGGATTTCACTGAGAGACATTTCTGTCCTAGTTTTCCAGCAGACTCGGGGCTGGAATGTCGCCTCCTGAGGCGCTGCTCAACTTTTTCATTTTTCACAGATAAAGTTGATAATAGTTCATAAATCTGTGACAAAGGCCTACATTCGCACAGCACTGTCAACAGATGAATCAGACGGCAGAGGTTGGCTTCCGATTGCACATGTCCTCTAACACAGTTTGCTTTGTGATTATAACCCCTCCCTGAATTAGGCCCATAGATTTAGTGGTCTATGAGGAAAAGGCTGCAGATTGTGTAGCTTGCATGTGATGTGTGCGCGCTACGTGACGTGACCTGGCCTAGAAAGTCAGGACAAACATCCCGCTCTGCGCCTGGAGCAGAGAAAGTAAAATAATCTGGCAACAACAATCCCATCAGGGACAAAATGTAACATATTTCTCAAGATAAAGTCATGTGTCCCGCTACTCTCAGTCGATATGTGTGCATATAAACGGCATGGGGGGGTGTCCCGATACAGCAGGAACGAGGGACAGTTAGCAGCATTTAGTGTGACAGAAAACGGCATTAAACGCTGCAAACGAAAGCTTTGGTTCCGCCTCCCTGAACCAGCGTCTTCCTGTGAACTACGTCTCAGGTGGATTGAATGAACAAACAGCCTCGTAAATCACTCCACAATCCATGGCTCCAGCCCTCAAATATCTGAAATTGTGAGGGACATCTTGAGTTACCTGTGGAAAGGATCCACAGCAGGCCATGTGACTGAGGAGGGGGGCTGGGGAAGAGCCAGGCTGGTTTTCTCAGGTTGCAGTAAAGTAAAAAATAAAGTCAGGAAAAAAGGAAAACGTAGAGCTTTGTGTTGTAACCTTATTGCATCACAACCCCGATGGAGATAAACTTTGATATTCATTCGACTAAGTGAAGTTTCATAGATTTAAAGTAAGTTTCCAGTTTAGATGTTCCTCTTGGTTTAGTTATTTTCTGTTTTTCATAGTGAAAATGAAAGAAAACATTTCATCTCATGATGTTGGTGGCGTGCTGCTGGTACAGGCTCAGCTTGTGTTACCTGATGACTGGTTAAATTTCACTTCATATGAATTCAGCCCGTCTGTCACAGTTTCTCCTAATAAAACAGTTGTTCTGTACTTACAGTGCTTTACAGAAATAAAAACAAAGGAGCCGAGTCGTCTCTGTCTCTGCCCCACGCCCAGAAAATATCGCGTTTGAGTCCAGCGTGGGAAGTATTACCGGTGAGGAGATATAAAGTAGGAAATAAAATAAAACAGAATAAAACACAAGCCAGAATAAAACAGTAATTAAAATGATTAAAAAAGCTAAGAGAACATAACTCCATGTAAAATTCAGGTTGAAAAGCTGGGTTGTTAGTTTGACTTTAAAACATTAACATTTGCTGCTGTTCTCGGGTCTTACAGGAGGTTTTTCCACAAACAGAGAGAGAAGTGGGACTTTTGTATTTTAGTTCCAACATAAGGAATTATTAAAGACCTCAGACTCGTAACCGGCTCAGAAACACGTCGATAGTTGGGATCAGGACGCGAAGAACCGTAAACCAGTTAATGAGATGTGATTATCCTGCCATGTGAAGGAGAGGAGTGTGTTAACGTCCAGCAGGCCGCCTGCAGGACAGCCGCGGCGAGCTGAAGACGGCGACGGGGATGATGGGGAACCGGCCTCCAAACTGCTCTCTGTGTTCATGGAGGGTATAACAAGACGGCGAGCAACAGGGATGTTGGTGCTGCTCTGGGCAGGAAGCCCAAAGCTTCAGCTTGCTGGGAGAACTCAGCATGGGGGGTGGGGGTGGGGGGGGCTGCGTCAGGCTGCATGACTATAACTGGCTTTTCCTGAACCCCCCATCTTCCTGTGACTCTTCTCATGCTCCTCCAAACACACACAGAGGAGCCCCCCACCCTCCCTCCAGGCTCCTGTTAGCTCTTCCCACAGCTAACTGCCCCCCGCCCCCCACTGGGAGTGCAGAAAGCAGCAACAACACCAGTGCATTCTTTGTTTAGTATTTATATCTGGTGACATGTCCTCTGGGGGTCTCGGATGGCGCTTTAATCCTCGGCGGCCTTTTCTTAGCGAGGTGCGGCGAGGTGCACCTGATCTTCTTTCTGTGTGGATTTGTTCGCCATCCGTCGATATCCACGGTGGCACCGAGGACGCTTGACGGTGGCGGGTGTGTTTGTTGTCTGGGGAGGGGCGTGTATCCTTGGAAAAGTCACATGTTGCACGATGTGAGCGACCTTGACAAACCCTGTCACCTGCCGTGTTCGCAGTGTAATCGCCATGAAGCCACACAAAGCTTTGGCTTTCATGATTGCAGCTGGTTTCTGGGAACCAGTGAACCGTTTACTGGTGGAGAACTTTCCATCTGCTCCTCAGTAATGTCCGTCTCTACCTCTAATCACCAGGAACCCCTCCATGCTCCTCCCGATTACTGCGTATTGTTATAAAACACTTCCAGTCTGTCCATAAAACATCCCGAGACCACTGTCTAGTGAAGCGTGGGGATGATTTTCAGTTCAAAATTAACTTTATTGTCCCATCGGAGGCGTTCGTCTTGAACCTTCACCTCAGCCGGAGCTGCAGAGTGACGCCAAACATTGCTGGAACATACGACTAAAACACCTCCACCGCCGAGACATTCCATCTATCCGTCTCCTGGACCATTAAGGCTCGCAGGAAGCTGGAGTTGTCCCAGCAATCAGAGGCAGGTGCACCTGGACAGGTGACCAGTCCATCACAGGAATGGGAAACAGGACAAGACAAAAACACAAGATATATTAATAAGAGATTAATAAATAAGCAGCAGGATAAATAAAAACTTCCCCTCTTTGTTTGGACCAGATTAACTCATACAGGGACTAGTTATGCGTAAAAAACAACGGGACTAGTAGTGTAATAAACAACAGGACTAGTCGTGTAATAAACAACAGGACTAGTAACGCATAATAAACAACGGGACTAGTTATGTATAATAAACAACGGGACTAGTTATGCGTAATAAACAACAGGACTAGTCGTGTAATAAACAACAGAACCAGTAATCTGTAATAAACAACGGGACTAGTTATGCATAATAAACAATAGGACTAGTCGTGTAATAAACAACAGGACTAGTAACGTGTAATAAACAACGGGACTAGTAATCTGTAATAAACAACGGGACTAGTTTTGCGTAATAAACAACAGGACTAGTCGTGTAATAAATAACAGGACTAGTCGTGTAATAAACAACAGGACTAGTAACATGTGATAAACAACGGGACTAGTCGTGTAATAAATAACAGGACTAGTCGTGTAATAAACAACAGGACTAGTAACATGTGATAAACAACGGGACTAGTCGTGTGTGATAAGCAACGGGACTAGTATTGTGATAAACAACGGGACTAGTGTTTGATAAACAACGGGACTAGTCGTGTGTGATAAGCAACGGGACTAGTATTGTGATAAACAACGGGACTAGTTATGCGTAATAAACAACGGGACTAGTCGTGTAATAAACAACAGGACTAGTAACATGTGATAAACAATGGGACTAGTCGTGTGTGATAAGCAACGGGACTAGTATTGTGATAAACAACGGGACTAGTCGTGTGTGATAAGCAATGGGACTAGTATTTGATAAACAACGGGACTAGTATTGTGATAAACAACGGGACTAGTGTTTGATAAACAACGGGACTAGTATTGTGATAAACAACGGGACTAGTCGTGTGTGATAAGCAATGGGACTAGTATTTGATAAACAACGGGACTAGTATTGTGATAAACAACGGGACTAGTGTTTGATAAACAACGGGACTAGTATTGTGATAAACAACGGGACTAGTTATGCGTAATAAACAACGGGACTAGTTGTGTAATAAACAACAGGACTAGTAACATGTGATAAACAACGGGACTAGTCGTGTGTGATAAGCAACGGGACTAGTCGTGTGTGATAAGCAACGGGACTAGTATTTGATAAACAACGGGACTAGTATTGTGATAAACAACGGGACTAGTCGTGTGTGATAAGCAATGGGACTAGTATTTGATAAACAACGGGACTAGTATTGTGATAAACAACGGGACTAGTGTTTGATAAACAACGGGACTAATAACGCGTAGTTAACAACGGGACTGGTATTGTGATAAACAACGGGACTAGTATTGTGATAAACAACGGGACTAGTATTGTGATAAACAACGGGACTAGTGTTTGATAAACAACGGGACTAGTATTGTGATAAACAACGGGACTAGTATTGTGATAAACAACGGGACTAGTGTTTGATAAACAACGGGACTAGTATTGTGATAAACAACGGGACTAGTATTGTGATAAACAACGGGACTAGTGTTTGATAAACAACGGGACTAGTATTGTGATAACTACGCGTTATTAGTCCCGTTGTTTAACAACGGGACTAGTTATGTATAATAATAAATGTTAACCTGTTTGCACAACGCGGTCCAGTCAGTGGAAGCTTTGCAGGCATGCGTCTTCTTCAGGCCCGGCAGGTTTCCATGCAGCCCAACCAAGCCTGTGAGAGGAGCAGTGAGAGGAAACGCTGACATGACCTTGTTGTTAACGCCATGAACTCCTCGTCTGCAGTAAGGACAGCCGCCGCTGCAGAGGGAGGCAACATGGCACAATTTCCTTCATGTTCAGAGGAACTGGTTTCCACCACACCTGTGGTTTGGCCTACTGGTGGCCTACTGGAGGCCTACTGGTGGCCTACTGGAAGCCTACTGTAGGCCTACTGGAGACCCACTGGTGGCCTACTGGAGGTCTACTGTAGGCCTACTGGAGGCCTACTGGAAGCCTACTGTAGGCCTACTGGAGGCCCACTGTTGGCCTACTGGAGGTCTACTGTAGGCCTACTGGAGGCCTACTAGTGGCCGACTGGAGGCCTACTAGTGGCCGACTGGTGGCCTACTGGAGGCCTACTAGTGGCCGACTGGTGGCCTACTGGAGGTCTACTGTAGGCCTACTGGAGGCCTACTGGAAGCCTACTGTAGGCCTACTGGAGACCCACTGGTGGCCTACTGGAGGTCTACTGTAGGCCTACTGGAGGCCTACTGGAAGCCTACTGTAGGCCTACTGGAGGCCCACTGTTGGCCTACTGGAGGTCTACTGTAGGCCTACTGGAGACCCACTGGTGGCCTACTGGAGGCCTACTAGTGGCCGACTGGAGGTCTACTGTAGGCCTACTGGAGACCCACTGGTGGCCTACTGGAGGCCTACTAGTGGCCGACTGGAGGCCTACTAGTGGCCGACTGGTGGCCTACTGGAGGTCTACTGTAGGCCTACTGGAGGCCTACTGGAAGCCTACTGTAGGCCTACTGGAGACCCACTGGTGGCCTACTGGAGGTCTACTGTAGGCCTACTGGAGGCCTACTGGAAGCCTACTGTAGGCCTACTGGAGACCCACTGTTGGCCTACTGGAGACCCACTGGTGGCCTACTGGAGGCCTACTAGTGGCCGACTGTAGGCCTACTGTAGGCCTACTGGAGGCCTACTGGAAGCCTACTGTAGGCCTACTGGAGGTCTACTGGAGGCCTACTAGTGGCCGACTGGAGGCCTACTAGTGGCCGACTGGTGGCCTACTGGAGGCCTACTGGAGGCCCACTGGTGGCCTACTGGAGGCCCACTGGTGGCCTACTGGTGGCCAACTGGTGGCCTACTGGAGGCCTACTGGTGGCCTACTGGAGGCCTACTGGTGGCCTACTGGTATCTCTCATCATTTCAGTCTCCCTGCTGATGGAGTTTTTAACTGGATCTGCTGGTGAAGCTGGTAAAATCCCTCTAACTGAGTCTGCATGTGTTTTGTTTCTGATTTTTAGTGTATAAATCACCGGAATACGAGTCTCTGGGGTTTGAGCTGACGGTGGAGCGGCTGGTTTCCATCGGTTACCCACAGGAGCTGCTCAGCTTCGTCTACGACCCATCGTTTCCCACCAGGTCAGACCATCACATCACACGCTAACCATCGCTCTCATGGCATTTTGCATCCTTTCCTACTTGTGTAACGCTAAAGGCAGCAGAGGAAGCGGTAAAACGAAGCCCGTTGTTGTAAATAGAAAGATGACTGTAATCTGCGTCAGGTCATCGTTACCAGTCGCCTCCAGTCAGGCTTCTGCGAGGTAGGCGGGGCCTAATTACACTCCATTCCAGGCGAGGTACACCTGAGGAGCATCCGACATTACGCACGGTGTCCGGAGACAAGGATGCTGACAGTTTAGATTTTACAGGTTGACATTTGGTGAAATTACAGCGAACTCGGCGGTAAGCGTACGTCACTACTGCTGGCTAAATGAAGGCTTGCCGGTTACGATACGCGCTCTGATTGATCTGTGTTACAGTAGCCACCCCCTCCCGTTCGACCGGTGGATGTTGGATGGGAAACGCTGCAGATGTTCATATAGCTAGCTCGGTGGCAGGCTCGTAAAACCTGCTCATGTTTTCAGGGGCCTGGTGTTTGATACCATGTACGGAAACCTTCTGAAGGTCGACGCCTACGGGAATATCCTGGTCTGTGTGCACGGCTTCAACTTCCTTCGAGGGTAAGCTGCTCTAATCGTTCACCTTCTGAGATGCTCAAACCTCTCTGAAAGCCAGTAAAAACACATCTGCCATGTGTTCCTTCCCACGCTCCAGCCCTGACATCCGTGAACGGTACCCAAACAAGTTCATCCAGAGGGATGACACGGAGCGTTTTTATATCCTAAACACGCTCTTTAACCTGCCAGGTAAGGTCTGTGAAGCTGGACAAGCTGGCGACTGTCCCAGAGGATTCCCAGCAGGAAATCCCTGAATATTAATCAGCGACTGACATTCTCTGCAGAAACCTACCTCTTTGCCTGCCTGGTGGATTTCTTTTCCAACTGCGACAGATACACGAGGTAAGGAAGTTTTTGTAACCACGGAAGTCGCACAACAACAAGTTTCTGAGCGCTGCATGATGACACAAAGACAGTTGCAAGCCAGGCAGCGGGCCTCAGCGAGCCCTGCAGCATGGGAGGGTCCACATGACTAATTCTTATGGAACAGTCACCAAATGGGACTTGAGTCAACAAATCCTTCTTTTCTATGATAATTATTTAAAAATCTGTTCATAAGAAGTTGAGAAGCATGAAGTCTGATGAGACGGAGATAGAAAGTATCTGTACTCACATGGAGATTGAAATCCTGATTTAATCTTCTAAAAGAGCTTTAATGGCCTGTAATTCTTTTCTTTTCTTTTTGAGAATGTAATCTGGCTGCATGTCCTTTGTCCTCTGAAACCTGGTTGTTGGTCTTTTAGGGGGAGAATGCTTTCCTGTTTGGCTGGGGACCCTCCAACAAGGGAAGGCTATCCCATTTAAAAGCAAACAAAAAACAAATGTGGTGTTTCTGAAACCTTCTGTAAAGATACGGCCTGTCCGACGGCTGTGTTCCTGTGTCTCTTTGCTCCCCTCCCCCAGCTGTGAAACGGGCTTCAAAGACGGCGACCTCTTCATGTCCTATAAGAGCATGTTCCAGGATGTCCGGGATGCCGTCGACTGGGTCCACTTCAAGGTGAACGGAAGCATGTACCCCGCTTTACGCCTCGTGCTGTACCATTAGTGTCTTTCTTCCTTCTGCATGAGTGCGTCATAATGACATTTTGTATTAAACTAAATACACATGTGAATTTTTTCACAAATATTTTCCTGTTTCGTTCATTAAACTGACATTACAAACAGAATATTTGATAGATTCTGCCTCCTGAAAATAATTTACTGACCGCAGAAGTGTTGGGATGACTGGGAAAGGGTCAGTTTACTGGAAACACTGGTGAATTCCTACCAACAGAAACCCACACTGCCTTCAGGGAGACCTAAAGTTTGCAGCCCGATTTGTCCAGGAATGAGGAAAACTCCAAAAGCAAAAGCTTGATGAGATTGAGATTTTAAATGATCAAATGAGATTTTACAGATCAAATCAAATCAAAGATACTTCATGGTTCAAGTCAGCTCGTCTAAGGTTAGACATACAGACATTTACATTTGACAGGTTTACAGAACGAACTGATACTTCGGCCCAGCAGCCAGTTTTACCGGCGCCTTATTAAAAAAGGAAAAGATGACATGAGGAAGGATGGGTGGGTGTACACTTCACCTAAAGGGGGAAGGATAAAGATGCAACAAAAAAACACACCTCTAAACATCAGCACAACAAGGGGGGGGGCAGATGTTTTAATAAAGAATCTCAGGAAGTCTCTCAGGAATCTCTGATATTTATCATCCGTCTGCCCTCAAAAAGCAAGATGATTCAGGAAAATGTGAAGCCCAACAGTGTTCATTCATTCATCATCCTAACCGCTGAGTCTGATGAAGGGTCACTGGAAGCTGGAGCCTATCCCAGCAGTCTGTGGGCCAGAGGAGGGGTAGACCCTGGACAGCCCCCCAGGCCATCGCAGGGACACAAAGTATAGGAATAAATATTAGTCCTAGCAGCAGTGTGCTTCATACACCAACAAACATTTACTATAAATGTACATAAATCCCTCCCGGAGCCGTCACCCTATTGTGGTGGACGGGTTTGTGCGTCCCGAAGATCCTCGCAGCTATGTTGTCGGGGCCTTTATGCCCCTGGTAGGGTCACCCATGGCAAACAGGTGTCTAGGGGAGGAACCAGACCAAGCACGGCTCATAGACCTCTATGACGACGACAAACCTAGGCATAAATGTTCCCTTGCCCGGACGCGGGTTACCGGGACCCCCCTTTGGAGCCAGGCCTTGAGGTGGGGTACAAGAGCGAGCGTCTGGTGGCCGGACCTTTACCCGTGGGACCGTCGGGCTCAGCCCGAAAGGGTTACATGGGCCCCACCTCCCGTGGGCTCACCATCTGCGGGAGGAGCCGTAGGGGTCGGGTGCAGTGTGAGCTGGGCGGCAGCAAGAGGCGGGGACCCTGGTGGTCCGATCCCCGGCTGCAGAAGCTGGCTCTAGGGACGTGGAACGTCACCTCTCTGGTGGGGAAAGAGCCTCAGCTTGTGCGTGAGGTTGAGCGGTTCCGACTAGATATAGTTGGACTCACCTCGACGCATGGCTTGGGCTCTGGAACCAGTACCCTCGAAAGGGGCTGGACTTTCTTCCACTCTGGAGTTGCTCATGGTGAGGTGTGGGCATTCTCATCAGCCCCCAGCTTGGTGCCTGCACGTTGGGGTTTACCCTGGTGGATGAAAGGGTAGTTTCCCTCCGCCTCCGGGTGGGGGGACGGGTCCTGACTGTTGTCTGTGCTTATGCACCGAACAGCAGTTCAGAGTACCCACCCTTTCTGGAGTCCTTGGAGGGAGTGCTGGAGGGTGCTCCTTCTGGGGACTCCATTGTTCTGCTGGGGGACTTCAATGCTCACGTGGGCAATGACAGTGAGACCTGGAGGGGAGTGATTGGGAGGTATGGTCTCCCCCCCCGAACCCAAATGGTGTTTTGTTATTGGACTTCTGTGCTCGTCATGGATTGTCTATAACGAACACCATGTTCCAACATAAGAGTGTCCATATGTACACCTGGCATCAGGATTCCCTGGGCCGCAGTTCCATGATGGATTTTGTAGTCATATCGTCGGACCTGCGGCCACATGCCTTGGACACTCGGGTGAAGAGGGGGGCGGAGCTTCAACTGATCACCACCTGGTGGTGAGTTGGCTCAGATGGTGGGGGAGGAAGCCGGTCAGATCTGGCAGGCCCAAACGTGTTGTGAGGGTCTGCTGGGAACGTCTGGCTGAATCCCCCGTCAGAGCGAGCTTCAACTCCCACCTTCAGCAGAGCTTCGAACATGTCCCGGGTGAGGCGGGGGACATTGAGTCCGAATGGGCTGTGTTCCGTGCCTCTATTGCTGAGGTGGCCGGCCGGAGCTGTGGCTGTAAGGTCGTTGGTGCCTGTCGTGGCGGTAATCCCAGGACTCGTTGGTGGACACCAACAGTGAGGGATGCCGTCAAGCTGAAGAAGGAGTCCTATCGGGCCTTCTTGGCCTGTGGGACTCTGGAGGCAGCTGATGGGTACCGACAGGCTAAGCAGCATGCGGCTTTGGCTGTCGCCAAGGCAAAAACTCGGGCATGGGAGGAGTTCGGCGAGGCCATGGAGAACGACTTCCGGACGGCTTCGAAGCGATTCTGGTCCACCATCCGGCGGCTCAGGAGGGGGAGGCAGTGCTCCATCAATACTCTGTACAGTGGAGATGAGGAGCTCGGTCATCCGGGAGGAGATCAGAGTAGAGCCGCTGCTCCTCCGCATCGAGAGGAACCAGTTGAGGTGGCTCGGGCATCTGGTCAGAATGCCTCCTGGACCTCCCTGGTGAGGTGTTCCAGGCACGTCCCTCTGGGAGGAGACCCCGGGGAAGACCCAGGACACGCTGGAGGGATTATATCTCTCGGCTGGCCTGGGAACGCTTCGGGATCCCCCCGCAGAGTTGGCAAATGTGGCTGGGGAGAGGGAAGTCTGGGCTTCCCTGCTTAGGCTGCTGCCCCCGCGACCCGACCCCGGATAGGTGGCACGAAGACGAGACGAGACGTACATAAATCCATGTGAAAACAAAACACACGTGATGAAACCAGAAATATAAAACAGATGAGTGTTGATGGAAGAACTAGGATTAAACAGCGAGGAGCAAACTGACGCCATGTTCATGTAGAACACGAGTCAGCTAGTCTGAAGCGTGGTTCAATGAAGGATCGATGATCTCTGCTGCAAATACAGAAAACAGGCGTGTAGAGAAGACGTGTACACCTGTGTGCACGTGTGACTGGTCAGGTGACCAGGCTGAAGTAGGGGGGGGGGGGGTCGTTCATCAGACACAAATCCTTGCTGTCAGTATAAGCAGACAGTGTAATCTGATTACTCCACCTTCCAGGGAACCCTGAAGGAGAAGACGGTGGAGAACCTGGAGAAGTACGTCGTGAAAGATGTGAGTACTAACACAGCAACGTCTGACAGGCTGGTCTGAAAACACGTCCAGAGCTTCTTCTTCGTCTTTTCCATCAGGGCAAGCTGCCTCTTCTCCTCAGCAGAATGAACGAGGTGGCCAAAGTCTTCCTGGCGACTAACAGCGACTACAAATACACGGATGTGAGTACACCTTCGTAGTTCAGGGGAAGAGCTGTGGTCCACCGGTGAAGCTGATTTAGATGAAAACACGCTTCTGATTTCACCATAAATCTGCTTTTCCACAGAAAATCATGACGTACCTGTTTGACTTCACACACGGGCCAAAGGTAAGCTCAGACTTCAGATGCATCTGCTGAGGAAGTGTGTGTGTGTGTGTGAGTGTGTGTGTAAGGGTGTTGCTGTCCGCAGCCCGGTACGGCCCACCGGCCCTGGCAGTCCTATTTTGATCTGATCCTGGTGGATGCCCGGAAACCGCTGTTCTTCGGCGAGGGAACGGTCCTCAGACAAGTAGACACGGTGAGCGCACACACAACGCACCGGGGGGGGGGGGGGGGGGGGGGGGGTCACCATGGTTACACCTCCGATGGATCCTCCGCTGGGGGGGTCTGGCCCTCTGCGGAAAGCTTGAAATAAAGCAGGAGAATAAATTCTGGCACTTCATGTTGCCGTGCGTCCGAGCGGGAGGCGAAGCGGCGTGGCGGGGGCTCATGATGACTTCCCACCTGCATGTTCTCTCAGAACGCACCTGAAGCGTCTGAGTCTTCGTTAAACCTAACAATAACCATAACCATAACCTAACCACGGGTTAGTTTCAGGGTTTGGCTAACCAGTTGCTCTCTCTTTTCAGACAACGGGACGTCTAAAGATCGGAACCTACACAGGACCTCTGCAGCATGGAATCGTCTACTCTGGAGGTCTGTAAGTCGCCGTGCAGTTTGCCTTCGTGCTTTAAACAGAAAAACACGGTAAAGTGTTGTTAATATGCTCCTCTCCCCACTAAGGATCCTCAGACATCGTGTGTGACTTGCTGGCAGCCAAAGGGAAGGACATTGTTTACATTGGGGACCATATCTTTGGAGACATCCTCAAGTCCAAGAAGCGCCAAGGCTGGAGAACATTCCTGGTTATACCTGAGCTGGCCCAGGAGCTGCATGTCTGGACCGACAAGAGCTGTAAGCACCAAACCTGCTTTTACGACCGTCTTCCTTTTCTGTCATCGCTCCAACGCCGCTGCTCTCGTCGCTTCCGTTTCTTCCTTTCACCGCCAGACCGACTTTAGAAACCGCTGCCGGGTTCACCCAAACCTCAACGCCGCAGCGTGGCGGTGTGGCATTGCACCGCGTGGCCTGATGATTGCAAGGCTTTTTCCATTCCCGTCAGCGTGTGGAAGTTCCTCTCACAGCTGAACTTCTGCCAGAGGTCATCAGTAAATAACGTCTGTGCTCAGCTACCGTTTGATTCGATCTCATCTGGATTTTTATTCGTCTTTTTTGGACGTTGAGGGTTTTTTTCTCGCTTTGTGACACAATTTCTCCAGCTTGTTCCATCCTCCTCCATAACCTCCTGGTGGAGGTAACAACCGGGTTCATTGCACATAAAGCAGACTTCGCCCCCCGCAGTGATCCCTCCCACTCTCATGGAGGACGACTAAAAAGATGTTTTTTCTTGTTCTGGCAGCCTCAACAGCAAGAACTCAGTTCTTGCTTCTCATGGAACCAGCTTTAGACGTTAAGCTCCATTCTGTGTCCACTAGTCTAAGTAACCAAACACATTTATCTCCACTGTCTCTTGTTTACGTCAAACCAGAAACACTTATCAAACTTATTTTTCATTTTGTCTTTAAATTTTTCCACGTGACGTTCAGAGACAACGTGTTAGCAGCCACCAGTTCTTCTAACTGGGCTGGAACAGAGCTGCTGGGACATGGTTGTAGTTTTACCGTCGGGTTTTATTTTGGTGTTAAACAGCTTCCACATGCAGGACGTCTCGTCTGTTTTCATGTCCATAAAAACCAGAATGTCTCCAAACACACGATTTCCTGATGAGGAAATCTCAGTCCCAGTAGCTGCAAGGCTAGCTGTTAGCTTCCTCTTAGCTCTGTTGTTCTAGCTTCCTGCTAGCTTCCTGTTAGCTTCCTGCTAGCTTCGTGTTAGCTTCCTGCTAGCTTCCTGCTAGCTTCCTGCTAGGTCTGTTGTTTTAGTTTCCTGCTAGCTTCCTGCTAGCTTCCTGCTAGCTTCGTGTTAGCTTCCTGCTAGCTTCCTGCTAGCTTCCTGCTAGGTCTGTTGTTTTAGCTTCCCGCTAGCGCTTGCTAGCTCTGTTGTTCTTCCCCACCCGGACCCGGTCTTTGTCGCATCATAACTGCAGAAGCATCGCCGAATAAAAGACAAGATTGAAAGTTTGACTCTCTCTCTCTCTCTCTCTCTCTCTCTCTGTCTCTCTCTCTCTCTCTCTCTTTGTGTGTGTGTGTGTGTGTGTGTGTGTGTGTGTGTGTGTGTGTGTGTGTTTTCCAGCGTTATTCGAGGAACTGCAAAGCCTCGATGTTTTCCTGGCAGAACTTTACAAGTAAGAACTTGTGTGTTTTGTCTTGTCCTCCTCGCTGTGTGAAACATTGCTCTGCAGCTGCAGCCATGTGAGAATGTATCTGAGGGAACAACGGGGTCAATATGTTAAAGTCTGCAGGGTCAGCTGATAACTGGCTTCTCCGGCGCTATTTATAGCATGACTGGCCGGGGTTGGATGAGATCCGCCCGGAGTTCCTTAAGGCTCTGGATGCTGTGGGGCTGTCCTGGCTGACACGCCTCTGCAGCATCGCGTGGACATCGGGGGCAGTACCGCTGGATAGGCAGACTGGGGTGGTGGTCTCCCTTTTTAAGAAGGGGGACCGGAGGGTGTGTTCCAATTACAGGGGAATCACACTCCTCAGCCTCCCTGGTAAGGTCTATTCAGGGGTCCTGGAGAGGAGGGTCCGCCGGATAGTCGAATCCCGGATTGAGGAGGAGCAGTGTGGTTTTCGTCCTGGTTGCGGAACAGTGGACCAGCTCTATACCCTCTTTGGGGTCCTGGAGGGGGCATGGGAGTTTGCCCAACCAGTCTACATGTGCTTTGTGGACCTGGAGAAGGCGTTCGACCGTGTCCCCCGGGGGCTCCTGTGGGGGGTACTCCGGGAGTATGGGGTACCTGACCCCCTTGTAAGGGCTGTCCGGTCCCTGTACGACAGGTGTCAGAGCTTGGTCCACATTGCCGGTAGTAAGTCGGATTTGTTTCCGGTGAGGGTTGGACTCCGCCAAGGCTGCCCTTTATCACCGATTCTGTTCATAACTTATATGGACAGAATTTCTAGGCGCAGCCGAGGTGTTGAGGGGATCCGACTTGGTGGCCTCAGGATTGGGTCCCTGCTTTTTGCGGATGACGTGGTCCTGTTGGCTTCATCTGGTCGTGATCTCCAGCTCTCACTTGAGCGATTCGCGGCCGAGTGTGAAGCGGCTGGGATGAGAATCAGCACCTCCAAATCTGAGACCATGGTCCTCAGCCGGAATAGGGTGGATTGTCCTCTCCGGGTCGGGAGTGAGGTCCTGCCTCAAGTGGAGGAGTTTAAATATCTCGGGGTCTTGTTCACGAGTGAGGGAAGGATGGAGCGCGAGATCGACAGACGGATCGGTGCGGCGTCTGCAGTAATGTGGACTCTGCGCCGGTCTGTCGTGGTGAAGAAGGAGCTGAGCCAGAAGGCGAAGCTCTCGATTTACCAGTCGATCTACATTCCTACCCTCACCTATGGTCATGAGCTGTGGGTCGTGACCGAAAGAAGGAGATCTCGTATACAGGCGGCTGAAATGTGTTTCCTCCGCAGGGTGGCCGGGCTCTCCCTTAGAGATAGGGTGAGGAGCTCGGTCATCCGGGAGGAGATCAGAGTAGAGCCGCTGCTCCTCCGCATCGAGAGGAACCAGTTGAGGTGGCTCGGGCATCTGGTCAGGATGCCTCCTGGACCTCCCTGGTGAGGTGTTCCAGGCACGTCCCTCGGGGAGGAGACCCCGGGGAAGACCCAGGACACGCTGGAGGGATTATATCTCTCAGCTGGCCTGGGAACGCCTCGGGATCCCCCCGCAGAGTTGGCAAATATGTCTGGGGAGAGGGAAGTCTGCGCTTCCCTGCTTAGGCTGCTGCCCCCGCGACCCGACTCCGGATAAGCGGCAGAAGATGGATGGATGGATGGACTGGCTGTTGACACACTACCTGATAACCCCCCCCACCGTTCTCATCTTCGCTCCTTCCCTTCAGACATCTGGACAGCAGCAGCAATGAGCGGCCAGACATCAGCACGATTCAGAGAAGAGTGAAGGTACGTAACCATGACGACAGCCGGCTGCCCTTCTGCCGTCAGCATGTTTGACAGTTTTCCGTCCCTTACAGTCAGATTACCGTTCAGCTTTCAGACGTTCTCTTACTGATCAATAAACGAGGCCGACATGCCGGGAAGGATTATAAACAGTGTTTCATCTCCATCCCTGCCTTCAGAAAGTGACTCACGACATGGACATGTGCTACGGCATGATGGGAAGCCTTTTCCGCAGCGGATCCCGACAGACTCTGTTTGCCTCGCAAGTGATGCGATACGCCGACCTGTACGCCGCCTCCTTCATCAACCTGCTGTACTACCCCTTCAGCTACCTCTTCAGAGCCGCACACGTGCTGGTAAGGGTGGTCTTTGAGACAAAGAACTCCAAGGTTTCCCAACAGCCTCGTCTCTTCAGTCTTCATTTACACCTTTTCTTGTTTCTGCATCAGTTTGTAATTACTGCCTGAAGTCAGTTAGAAACACCTCATTAAAGATGCAGAACACACCTTTATTCTCCACTTTGGCTTCCTGAAGAGCCGGATGTGAAGAGAACATGAAAACGCTCCAATGACGGCACTCCGCTACTGAAAGGGTCCGGCCTCAGCAGAATCCGGTCTGAATGTGCATGTGAATGTTCTCATAGCGGACTTTCAGGTGTGCGTCTGTGTTTTTACAGTCCAGGCTTTGCTTCAGAGCTGTTAAAGCTCAGAACGTCCCTCATTGCTCTTTTTCCTCTTCTTAAAGCAACAAATGAGCATGAAGGCTAAATTTTCTGTTCGTTACCGAAACATTTATCAGTAAGAACCAGGAGATTGTTGCGTTAACATGCTGGCTGACAAGAGGTAGGCCAAACACGCCTCGCCTCTTTGTTACGTCTATTCCTCGTTATCAACCACACGTCACCGTCACTCGCTCATTCCACCTCGTAGACCGGGGACCAAGCGGCAACCTCAGGTGGTTAAAAGTGAAGCTAGAACCTGCAGTTCCCCCTTCATACACTAGGGGCGGCAAAACAGAGCAAATCTCCATAGACTCCCATGTTAAAAAGACCAACTTCACAGCAGAAATAAACATGTTTACAGCAGAAATAAACACGTTTACAGCGGAAAACAAATACGTTTACAGCGGAAAACAAATACGTTTACAGCGGAAATAAACACGTTTACAGCAGAAAACAAATACGTTTACAGCGGAAAACAAATACGTTTACAGCAGAAATAAACACGTTTACAGCGGAAAACAAATACGTTTACAGCGGAAATAAACACGTTTACAGCAGAAATAAACACGTTTACAGCGGAAAACAAATACGTTTACAGCGGAAAACAAATACGTTTACAGCGGAAATAAACACGTTTACAGCGGAAAACAAATACGTTTACAGCGGAAAACAAATACGTTTACAGCGGAAAACAAATACGTTTACAGCGGAAAACAAATACGTTTACAGCGGAAAACAAATACGTTTACAGCGGAAAACAAATACGTTTACAGCGGAAATAAACACGTTTACAGCGGAAAACAAATACGTTTACAGCGGAAAACAAATACGTTTACAGCAGAAATAAACACGTTTACAGCGGAAAACAAATACGTTTACAGCGGAAATAAACACGTTTACAGCAGAAATAAACACGTTTACAGCGGAAATAAACACGTTTACAGCGGAAATAAACACGTTTACAGCAAAAATAAACACGTTTACAGCAAAAATAAACATGTTTACAGCAGAAATAAACATGTTTACAGCGGAAATAAACACGTTTTCAGCAAAAATAAACATGTTTACAGCAGGAATAAATCGATACAGCAGAAATAAACAGGTTTACAGCGGAAATAAATACGTTTACAGCGGAAATAAATACGTTTACAGCAGGAATAAACATGTTTAGAGCAGAAATAAATACGTTTACAGCGGAAATAAATACGTTTACAGCGGAAATAAACATGTTTACAGCAGGAATAAACATGTTTAAAGCAGGAATAAACACGTTTAGAGCAGAAATAAATACGTTTACAGCGGAAATAAATACGTTTACAGCGGAAATAAACATGTTTACAGCAGGAATAAACATGTTTAAAGCAGGAATAAACACGTTTAGAGCAGAAATAAATACGTTTACAGCGGAAATAAATACGTTTACAGCGGAAATAAACATGTTTACAGCAGGAATAAACATGTTTAAAGCAGGAATAAACACGTTTAGAGCAGAAATAAATATGTTTACAGCAGAAATTAACATGTTTACAGCGGAAATAAATACGCTCAGCGGAAATAAACATGTTTACAGCAGAAATAAACATGTTTACAGCAGAAATAAATATGTTTACAGCAGAAATAAACACGTTCAGCAGAAATAAACATGTTTACAGCAGGAAAAAACATGTTTAAAGCAGGAATAAACACATTTAGAGCAGAAATAAATATGTTTACAGCAGGAATAAACATGTTTACAGCGGAAATAAACACGTTTACAGCAGGAATAAACACATTTAGAGCAGAAATTAATATGTTTACAGCAGAAATAAACATGTTTACAGCAGGAATAAACATGTTTACAGCAGGAATAAACATGTTTACAGCCTGGTACAAAACATTTTAGGTTTAATAGGTCAGGTTTACCTTCATGACAACTGTGGGGGGAGTGAATTTTTTTCTAACTCGCCCGTTTAAAAGTAATTTAATTTCAAAGTTCGGCATATTTAGGGGCGTGTCCTTTTGATTGACAGGTACCCAATCTCCCGCTTCAAGTCAGAAGAACGTAGAACAACCGCGGTTTTTAGCCGGTTAACAATGTTACATAGCTTTAGCCCGCTTACCTCCGTTAGCTGGTTAGCTCCTTTGTTTCTGGTTTTTCATGAAATGTAATTTTCTTCGTCTTGGCCAGATGCCCCACGAGTCGACGGTGGAACACACCCACGTGGACATGGACACAGAGTCGCCACTGGCCACACGCAACCGTACCCACTGCAGCGACTGTAAGGACCTGGAGTGCAAACGCAACCAGCTAACCCGCTCCTTCAGCGAGATCAAACCTCCCAACTTGTTCCCCCAGACTCCCCAGGAGATCACTCACTGCCACGATGAGGATGATGATGAGGAGGAGGAAGAGGAGGAAGAGTAATTAGCTGGACCTACAGAGATGAGTGGGACTCCTGCTGTTATCGCCTTGTTTACCAGTATGGTCCGACAGCAGGAGGAAGCAGGAAGTTAGAATGTCTCCAGTGTGTTTGTGTGTAAATTTACTGTGCATGTCAAACGCTGTATGCACACACAACACACACACACACACACACACTGGAGGCTTGTGAGAAAGGGTAGAACGAACCAGTAGCAGAAGAGATTGTACGACGGTCAGAAGACTGCTTGCATGTTCAGTCCTCAGAACGAAGAACTCGACTCCACTAAAGGAAGAAACGGTTTCATGTTGGTTCTCATTAAACTGTGATTTTAACTTTAACAAGCTAACCCATCAGATGAAAAGTAACTTCTGTGTCAGAGCGAAGACGTCTTCCACCCTGCGTGGAACAACTTCTAGTGCTTCATCGCTTTCTCTACCGAGGAGGAAGCCCGGCGAGCGAGGAGCGCTGAAGCACAAGCTGGCGTCCAACTTATCAGCATTTCCTACCAAGCAACACGGAGACAGAATACTGTAGCTGTCGCCGTGACAACCGTAACGGACAGCAGTCGGACTGCGGATATGTGTGTTAAAGGTCGATCTGCCTTGAGCATGTTGCCAGTTTGAGGCCAGAAGCAGACTGGTCTGCAGGACTTCTCCAGCCTGGAATTCATCGTTTTTTTTTTGTTTGACAGGTTGGGGTGGGGGTGGTTCTGGGGTGGGGGTGTAAGACCAGACTGATTTGGAGATGTGTTTGTTTTTGCTCTATCAGAGCATGAAAGTGTAAAAACACGAAGCTTCGTGTTAAACTGGTTCCAGAAGCAGCTTTAGTTTGCTGCTGATCTGCTGCGTGACGGGAAACACGGTGCACATTACGCCCCCGTTACCCCCCAACACTGTGAGCCTGCCATCGCATCATACCAAAGGCACTGAAGCTGATCAAAGACGTTGCTCAGTGTGAAACGTCTTGGTGAGCTGGACTGACGGCTTACCTGGATACAGCTTCTTCAAAAAGTTCAAATTCAGTCGTGTTTGGTTTTAGAGAAGATCTGCAGCGTCAGAAAGGTGGCTTTGCTTCTCCAGGCCGGGGTGATCCGTCTCGCACGCCGCAGCCTGAAACTGACAGACCACCGACGTCTGGAGGACTTTCAGCAGCTTTGCAGCCTCCGTACTTTCTCCTTCTTGCTCGCAGTTTTTGGTTTGTCGCGTTCTGCAGTTTTACCACCACGTGTCAGTAAAATGCGCACCCTGGACGTGCACTTTGCTGTGCTGCACCTGTCTGCAGCTGTCTGCACCTGTCTGCAGCTGTCTGCACCTGTCTGCAGCTGTCTGCGGTTATCTGCAGCTGTCTGCAGCTGTCTGCACCTGTCTGCAGCTGTCTGCACCTGTCTGCAGCTGTCTGCGGTTATCTGCAGCTGTCTGCAGCTGTCTGCGGTTATCTGCAGCTGTCTGCACCTGTCTGCAGCTGTCTGCACCTGTCTGCAGCTGTCTGCGGTTATCTGCACCTGTCTGCAGCTGTCTGCACCTGTCTGCAGCTGTCTGCGGTTATCTGCAGCTGTCTGCAGCTGTCTGCGGTTATCTGCAGCTGTCTGCACCTGTCTGCAGCTGTTTGCACCTGTCTGAAGCTGCGCTCAGAGCTGCAGACAGCTGCAGAAAGGCCGTGTGTTTTAGCTTGACGTGGATGCAGAGAAGCGAACGTCTTTATCTGCAGATTTATTTGATGATTCAGTAAAACTTTTACTGTTTTCCTTTAACATTTGTTTCTTCTGAGTTTTATTTTTCTTAGACGTAGAAGATGTGGAAACGCTGCGGCAGGCAGCTGCATCGCTGGCTACAGTAAACCGCCTCGCCAGCTTGCACGCTGCGTTTAGTCCAGCATCACGACGACTTCTACTGGTTTCCAGCATTTAAAAGGTTTCATATATATATATATTTCAGTGTAGTTTGCTCTGAGAAGAACCTGTATGAAATTAAAACATCTTAAAGTGAAGGGAAATGTGAATAGCATGTTCAGTAGTAGAACTAATAATGTTCATTGTGATCAACACCATGTTCTTATTTTTCTATGCGTGTTTTATGCTCTTTGTTTACACACGTGGACCTTTTTCCTTTTTTCTACACAAACCGGTCTCTTTACTGCTCATGCTCAGTGAGACGGTTTCCGTGCTTCAGATTTTATCCTGTGATGTCCAGAAAGCATCTGCATTAACAAACAGGAAGTGACATTTATTTTCCAAACTGCAGTTTGTTTTTCTTCATATCAAGATGTTTGGACTGTTTTGCTTTTTCTTTCCAGAAATTTCCCTGACTGTACATTAAAGGTGAAAATCTAGAAAATAAAGATAGTTTGTAATAATTTGCTTTGATGTTCTTTATTTGTTTCTATTTTTGTTTTTACTGGTTGATCTGGATGTGTTGAATGGTTTCATGTTTGCTTCACAAATAGAGAGGAAGTCCTGATACCGCATCTGCAGACATTACGGTGCGCTGATGCCGTCACATGACTCATCAACATCGCCGTTTCCTGACGCAGCATTTTACTGCTGACTCAGCAAAACACAGAGAGAGCAGAGCTGCGTGTAGAACGTTCCGTGTTCCGGCCTGCAGCAGACGTCACGTCAGAACACGGATATGTGGTGTGGATCTGAGGATGATGACAACGAAGATGATGATGAGGATATGAAGATTATAAGGATGTGATGATGATGATGAAGATAAGGATAATGATGATGATGCAGGATGAGGATGATGAAGATAATACAGGATGATGAAAGCTCGGGCAGATAAAGGATATCAGGGTAGTTCAGCAGATGGAATTGAGGTTTTTTTAACTAGTCCAGACTGGACCTGGATCCCTAGACTGGACCCGGACATTCAGAATGGACCCAGAAATCCGGACTGGACCTGGACATTCAGACTGGACCTGGACATCCAGACTGGACCTGGACCTCTAATCTGGAGCTTAGACATTCAAACTAGACCTGAGACATCCAGACTATACCTGGATATCCAGACTGGACCTGTACCTGAACATCCGGACTGGACCTGAGACATCCAGACTGGTCCTGGACCTGGACATCCAGACTGGACCTGTACCTGAACATCCAGACTGGACCTGAGACATCCAGACTGGTCCTGGACCTGGACATCCAGACTGGACCTGGACCTGGACATTCAGACTGGACCTGGACATCCAGACTGGACCTGAACATTCAAACTGGACCTGGACATCCAGATTGGACCTGGACATCCAGACTGGACCTGAACATTCAAACTGGACCTGGACATTCAAACTGGACCTCGACCTGGACATTCAAACTGGACCTGGACCTGGACCTGGACATCTCGACTGAAGCTGACACATTCAGACTGGACCTGAGACGTCAAGACTAGAACTGGATATAGAGACTAGACCTGGACATCCAAACTGGACCTGGACATCCAAACTGGACCCGGACATCCAGTCTGGACCCGCACATCCAGATTGGACCTGGACATCCAGTCTGGAACCGGACATCCAGCCTGGACCTGGACCTGGACATCCAGATTGGACCTGGACATCCAGACTGGACCTGAGACATCCAAACTGGACCTGAGACATCCAGACTGGTCCTGGACATTCAAACTGGTCCTGAGACATCCAGACTGGTCCTGGACCTGGACATCCAGACTGGACCTGGACATCCAGTCTGGACCTGGACCTGGACATCCAGACTGGACCTGGACATCCAGTCTGGACCTGGACCTGGACATCCAGATTGGACCTGGAAATTCCGACTCGACCTGGACATCCAGACTGGACCTGGACATTCAGACTGGACCTTGACCTGGACATCCAGTCTGGACCTGTACCTGAACATCCAGACTGGACCTGAGACATCCAGACTGGTCCTGGACCTGGACATCCAGACTGGACCTGGACCTGGACATTCAGACTGGACCTGGACATCCAGACTGGACCTGAACATTCAAACTGGACCTGGACATCCAGATTGGACCTGGACATCCAGACTGGACCTGAACATTCAAACTGGACCTGGACATTCAAACTGGACCTCGACCTGGACATTCAAACTGGACCTGGACCTGAACATCCAGACTGGACCTGAGACATCCAGACTGGTCCTGGACCTGGACATCCAGACTGGACCTGTACCTGAACATCCAGACTGGACCTGAGACATCCAGACTGGTCCTGGACCTGGACATCCAGACTGGACCTGGACCTGGACATTCAGACTGGACCTGGACATCCAGACTGGACCTGAACATTCAAACTGGACCTGGACATCCAGATTGGACCTGGACATCCAGACTGGACCTGAACATTCAAACTGGACCTGGACATTCAAACTGGACCTCGACCTGGACATTCAAACTGGACCTGGACCTGGACCTGGACATCTCGACTGAAGCTGACACATTCAGACTGGACCTGAGACGTCAAGACTAGAACTGGATATAGAGACTAGACCTGGACATCCAAACTGGACCTGGACATCCAAACTGGACCCGGACATCCAGTCTGGACCCGCACATCCAGATTGGACCTGGACATCCAGTCTGGAACCGGACATCCAGCCTGGACCTGGACCTGGACATCCAGATTGGACCTGGACATCCAGACTGGACCTGAGACATCCAAACTGGACCTGAGACATCCAGACTGGTCCTGGACATTCAAACTGGTCCTGAGACATCCAGACTGGTCCTGGACCTGGACATCCAGACTGGACCTGGACATCCAGTCTGGACCTGGACCTGGACATCCAGACTGGACCTGGACATCCAGTCTGGACCTGGACCTGGACATCCAGATTGGACCTGGAAATTCCGACTCGACCTGGACATCCAGACTGGACCTGGACATTCAGACTGGACCTTGACCTGGACATCCAGTCTGGATCTGGACATTCAAACTGGTCCTGAGACATTCAGACTGGACCTGTACCTGGACATCCAGACTGGAACTGCACATTCAAACTAGACCTGGACCTGGACATCCAGACTGGACCTGAGACATCCAGACTGGTCCTGGACCTGGACATCCAGACTGGACATGAGACATTCAAACTGGACCTGAGACATTCAGACTGGACCTGGACATTCAGACTGGACCTTGACCTGGACATCCAGACTGGACCTGAGACATCCAGACTGGTCCTGGACATCCAGACTGGACCTGAGACATCCAGACTGGTCCTGGACCTGGACATCCAGACTGGACCTGGACATCCAGTCTGGACCTGGACCTGGACATCCAGATTGGACCTGAGACATCCAGACTGGTCCTGGACCTGGACATCCAGACTGGACATGAGACATTCAAACTGGACCTGATACATTCAAACTGGACCTGAGACATCCAGACTGGACCTGGACTTGGATATCCAGACTGGACATGAGACATCCAGACTAGACCTGGACATCCAGACTGGAACTGAAACATTCAGACGGGACCTGGACCTGGATATCCAGACTGGATCTGAGACATTCAAAGAGGACCTCTAACATCCAGACTATACCTGGATATAAAGACTGGACCAGGACATCCTGTCTGGACCTGAGACATCCAGTCTGGACCTGAGACATTCAGACTGGACCTGAGATATCCAGACTGGACCTGGACCTGGACATTCCGACTGGACCTGAGACATCCAGACTATACCTGGATATCCAGACTGGACCTGGACCTGGACATCCAGACTGGACCTGGACATTCAAACTGGATCTGAGACATCCTGACTGGACCTGGACCTGGACATCCAGTCTGGACCTGAGACATCCAGACTATACCTGGATATCCAGACTGGACCTGGACCTGGACATCCAGACTGTACCTGGATATCCAGACTAGACCTGGACCTGGACATCCAGACTGGACCTGGACATTCAAACTGGATCTGAGACATCCTGACTGGACCTGGACCTGGACATCCAGTCTGGACCTGAGACATCCAGACTATACCTGGATATCCAGACTGGACCTGGACCTGGACATCCAGACTGTACCTGGACATTCAAACTGGATCTGAGACATCCTGACTGGACCTGGATATCCAGAATAGACCTGGGACATCCAGTCTGGACCTAAGACTCTCAGACTGGACCTGGAAATCCAGACTGGACCTGGATATTCAGACTGGACCTGAACATCCAGACTGGACCTGGACCTGGACATCCAGACTGGACCTGATACATTCCGACTGGACCCGAGACATCCAGACTGGACCTGGACCTGGACATCTAGACTGGACCTGAGACATTCAAACTGGACCTGGACCTGGACCTCGAATCTGGACCTGAGACATTCAAACTGGACCTGAGACATCCAGTCTTAACCTGGACATCCAGACTGGAACTCCACATTGAAACTAGACTTGGACCTGGACATCCAGACTGGACCTGAGACATCCAGACTGGTCCTGGACCTGGACATCCAGACTGGACCTCGACCTGGACATTCAAACTGGACCTGAAAAATCCAGAATGTACCTGGACATCCAGACTGGACCTGAGACATCCAGACTGGTCCTGGACCTGGACATTCCGACTGGACCTGAGACATCCAGACTATACCTGGATATCCAGACTGGACCTGGACCTGGACATCCAGACTGGACCTGGACATTCAAACTGGATCTGAGACATCCTGACGGGACCTGGACCTGGACATCCAGACTAGACCTGGATATCCAGAATAGACCTGGACATCCAGTCTGGACCTGGGACATCCAGTCTGGACCTAAGATATTCAGACTGGACCTGGACATCCACACTGGACCTAAGACACTCAGACTGGACCTGGAAATCCAGACTGGACCTGGATATTCAGACTGGACCTGGACATCCAGACTGGACCTGGACCTGGACATCCAGACTGGACCTGATACATTCCGACTGGACCCGAGACATCCAGACTGGACCTGGACCTGGACACCTAGACTGGACCTGAGACATTCAAACTGGACCTGGACCTGGACATCTAATCTGGACCTGAGACATTCAAACTGGACCTGGACCTGGACATCTAATCTGGACCTGAGACATTCAAACTGGACCTGAGACATCCAGACTATACCTGGATATCCAGACTGGACCTGGACTTCCTGTCAGGACCTGAGACATCCAGTCTGTACCTGGACATCCAGACTGGACCTGCACATTCAAACTAGACCTGGACCTGGACATCCACACTGGACCTCCACATTGAAACTAGACTTGGACCTGGACATCCAGACTGGACCTGAGACATCCAGACTGGTCCTGGACCTGGACATCCAGACTGGACCTGAGACATCCAGACTATACCTGGATATCCAGACTGGACCTGGACCTGGACATCCAGACTGGACCTGGACATTCAGACTGGATCTGAGACATCCAGACTATACCTGGATATCCAGACTGGACCTGGACCTGGACATCCAGTCTGGACCTGAGACATCCAGACCATACCTGGATATCCAGACTGGACCTAGACTTCCTGTCAGGACCTGAGACATCCAGTCTGAACCTGGACATCCAGACTGGAACTCCACATTGAAACTAGACTTGGACCTGGACATCCAGACTGGACCTGAGACATCCAGACTGGTCCTGGACCTGGACATCCAGACTGGACCTCGACCTGGACATTCAAACTGGACCTGAAAAATCCAGAATGTACCTGGACATCCAGACTGGACCTGAGACATCCAGACTGGTCCTGGACCTGGACATTCCAACTGGACCTGAGACATCCAGACTATACCTGGATATCCAGACTGGACCTGGACCTGGACATCCAGACTGGACCTGGACATTCAAACTGGATCTGAGACATCCTGACGGGACCTGGACCTGGACATCCAGTCTGGACCTGAGACATCCAGACTAGACCTGGATATCCAGAATAGACCTGGACATCCAGTCTGGACCTGGGACATCCAGTCTGGACCTAAGATATTCAGACTGGACCTGGACATCCACACTGGACCTAAGACACTCAGACTGGACCTGGAAATCCAGACTGGACCTGGATATTCAGACTGGACCTGGACATCCAGACTGGACCTGGACCTGGACACCTAGACTGGACCTGAGACATTCAAACTGGACCTGGACCTGGACATCTAATCTGGACCTGAGACATTCAAACTGGACCTGGACATCTAATCTGGACCTGAGACATTCAAACTGGACCTGGACCTGGACATCTAATCTGGACCTGAGACATTCAAACTGGACCTGAGACATCCAGACTATACCTGGATATCCAGACTGGACCTGGACTTCCTGTCAGGACCTGAGACATCCAGTCTGAACCTGGACATCCAGACTGCACCTGAGACATTCAGACTAGACCTGTACCTGGACATCCAGACTGGACCTGCACATTCAAACTAGACCTGGACCTGGACATCCACACTGGACCTCCACATTCAAACTAGACTTGGACCTGGACATCCAGACTGGACCTGAGACATCCAGACTGGTCCTGGACCTGGACATCCAGACTGGACCTGGACCTGGACATTCAAACTGGACCTGAAAAATCCAGAATGTACCTGGACATCCAGACTGGACCTGAGGCATCCAGACTGGTCCTGGACCTGGACATTCCGACTGGACCTGAGACATCCAGACTATACCTGGATATCCAGACTGGACCTGGACCTGGACATCCAGACTGGACCTGGACATTCAAACTGGATCTGAGACATCCAGACTATACCTGGATATCCAGACTGGACCTGGACCTGGACATCCAGTCTGGACCTGAGACATCCAGACTGGACCTGGAAATCCAGACTGGACCTGGAATTTTCAGACTGGACCTGGACATCCAGACTGGACCTGGACCTGGACATCAAGACTGGACCTGGACATTTATACTTGACCTGGACCTGGACATTCAGACTGGACCTGAACATCCAGACTGGACCTGGACCTGGACATCCAGACTGGACCTGATACATTCCGACTGGACCCGAGACATCCAGACTGGACCTGGACCTGGACATCTAGACTGGACCTGGAAATCCAGACTGGACCTGGACATGCACATCCAGACTGGACCTGGACATCCAGACTGGACCCGGAAATCCAGACTGGACCTGGACCTGGACATCCAGACTGGACCTGGACATCCAGACTGGATCTGGACCTTGAAATCCAGACTGGACCTGGACATTCAGAATGGGTCTGAGACATCCAGACTGGACCTGGACATTCAGACTTGACCTGGACATCCAGACTGGACCTGAGACATTCAAACTGGATTTAAGACATCCAGACTAGACCTGGATATCCAGACTAGACCTGGACTTCCAGTCTGGACCTGGGACATCCAGTCTGAACCTGGACATCCAGACTGGAACTGCAACATTCAGACTGGACCTGGACCTGGACATCCAGACTGGACCTGGACATTCTGACTAGACCTGAGACATCCAGACTGGACATGGACATTCAGACTGGACCTTGACCTGGACATCCAGTCTGGATCTGGACATTCAAACTGGTCCTGAGACATTCAGACTGGACCTGTACCTGGACATCCAGACTGGACTTGAGACATCCAGACTGGACCTGTACCTGGACATCCAGACTGGACCTGCACATTCAAACTAGACCTGGACCTGGACATCCAGACTGGACCTGAACATTCAAACTGGACCTGGAAATTCAGACTGGACCTGAACATTCAAACTGGACCTGAGACTTTCAGACTGGACATGGACCTGGTCATACAGATTGGACCTGACACATTCAAACTGGACCTGAGAAATCCAGAATGGACCTGGACATCCAGACTGGTCCTGGACCTGGACATCCAGACTGGACCTGGACGTGGACATCCAGACTGGACCTGAACATTCAAACTGGACCTGAGAAATCCAGAATATACCTGGATATCCAGACTAGACCTGGATATCCAGACTGGACCTTGACATCCAGACGGGACCTGGACATTCAGACTGGACCTGGACCTGGACATCCAGACTGGACCTGAACCTGGACATCTAGACTGCACCTGGACATTCAAACTGGACCTGATACATTCAGACTGGACCTGAGACATCCAGACTGGACCTGGACCTCAACATCTAGACTGGACCTGAGACATTCAAACTGGACCTGGACCTGGACCTCTAATCTGGACCTGAGACATTCAAACTGGACCTGAGACATCCAGGCTATACCTGGATATCCAGACTGGAACTGAAACATTCAGACTGTACCTGGACCTGGATATCCAGACTGGATCTGAGACATTCATAGAGGACCTGACGCATCCAGACTAGACCTGGGCATCCAGCCTGGACCTGGGACATCCTGTCTGGACCTGAGACATTCAGACTGGACCAGGACATCCACACTGGACCTGAGACATTCAGACTGGACCTGAGACATCCAGTCTGGACCAGAGACATCCTGTCTGGTTCTGAGACATCCAGTCTGGACCTGGACATCCAGTCTGGACCTGAGACATCCAGTCTGGAGCTGGACATCCAGTCTGGACCTCGACATCCAGACTGGACCTGGACATCCAGTCTGGACCTGGACATCCAGTCTGGACCTCGACATCCCGACTGGACCTGGACATTCAGATAGGACCTGGACATAGAAATCGGACCTGGACCTGGACATCCAGACTGGACATGGACGTTCAGATTTGACCTTGACCTTGACATTCAGACTGGACCTGGACATTCACACTGGACCTGGACCTGGACATCTGGACTGAACCTGAGACATTAAAACTGGACCTGAGACATCCAGACTAGATCTGGATATCCAGACTATACCTGAGACATCCAGACTAGATCTGGATATCCAGACTATACCTGAGACATTCAGACTAGACCTGGAAATTCAGATTGGATCTGGACTTGGACATCCAGACCGGACCTGGACCTGGACATCCAGACTAGACCTGGACATTCAAACTGGATGTGAGGAAAGAAAGTTTAATTGTATACAAAAAAAGCCTTACGTACGGCAAGAACAGCTTATTATTCATCATTGATAGAGGAAAACAAAAACAACCCTCGGTTTCTTTTCAGCACTGTAGCCGGGCTTACTAGGAGCCGGAGCGCTGAGGAGCCATGTATTCCTTTCTCACTTAGCTGTGATTATTTCATGTATTTTTTCAGGAACAAAATTGACACTATTAGAGATCAAATTCACAATACTCTTCCTTCTACTTATAATGTTGAGCCTGTTGTGGTCTCCGAAGCATCCTTAGAACCAGGATCTGACTTGTGTCTAAATAGTTTCTGTCCTGTCCAACCCTCTGAATTAACTAAAATAATAGCTTCATCTAAACCATCCACCTGTATCTTAGACCCTCTCCCAACGAGCCTCTTTAAGGACATTTTCCCTTTAATTGATACATCACTACTAAATCTTATCAATATGTCTTTAGTGACAGGATATGTACCACAATCATTTAAAACTGCTGTAATCAAGCCTTTACTTAAAAAGCAATCTCTGGATCCAGAGGTGATAGCAAATTATAGACCTATATCTAACCTCCCGTTTATGTCCAAAATTCTGGAGAAAATAGTTTCAGCTCAGCTACATGCCCACCTGAGCAGAAATAATTTATGCGAGGAGTTTCAGTCAGGATTTAGAGCTCATCATAGCACTGAGACAGCGTTGGTGAAAGTTACTAATGACCTTCTTATGGCCTCAGACAAAGGACTTGTGTCCGTACTTATCTTGCTTGATCTTAGTGCTGCATTTGATACAGTCGATCATAACATTCTGTTACAGAGACTAGAACAGGTGATTGGAATTACAGGTACAGCGTTAAGCTGGTTTAAATCATATTTATCTGATAGACTTCAGTTTGTTCATGTAAATGACAAGTCCTCCTCACAAACTACAGTAAGTCATGGAGTTCCTCAAGGTTCTGTACTTGGACCAATACTCTTCACGCTATATATGCTCCATTTAGGCAAAATTATTAGACAGCATGGAATAAACTTTCATTGTTATGCAGATGATACTCAACTATACTTATCCTTTAAACCAGATGAAACAAATCAGCCCAATAGGCTACAAAATTGTCTCATAGACATAAAGACTTGGATGTCTAGAAATTTTCTCCTCTTAAACTCAGATAAGACTGAAGTAATTCTCGTTGGATCTGAAAAACTCAAAGCTAAATTTTCCGGTTTTGTAATGAACCTGGATGGCATTACTTTAGCTTCCAGTGCTACAGTGAGAAACCTTGGAGTAATATTTGACCCTGACCTGTCCTTTGGTCCACATATTAAGCAGGTTACTAAAACAGCCTTCTTTCATTTACGTAATATAGCCAAAATTAGGGACATTCTGTCTCGGAGTGATGCAGAAAAACTGGTTCACGCTTTTGTTACTTCGAGACTAGATTACTGTAACTCTCTATTACTGGGCTGTCCTAAATATGCCCTGAAAAGCCTTCAGCTGATCCAGAATTCTGCAGCCAGAGTCCTGACCAGAACCAGCAGGAGAGATCATATTTCTCCAGTTTTAGCCTCTCTTCATTGGCTGCCTGTTGAATCTAGAATAGAATTTAAAATCCTTCTCCTTACATATAAAGCCCTCCACAACCAGGCACCACTATATATCAAAGACCTCATTGTTCCTTATATACCAAGTAGAGTACTTCATTCGCAGACTGCAGGCTTACTTGTGGTTCCTAGAGTCTCAAAGAGCCGAGCAGGAGGCAGAGCCTTTGGTTATCAGGCCCCTCTCTTATGGAATAAGCTCCCAGTTAGTGTTAGGGAAGCAGACACCCTCCCCACCTTTAAGACTAGGCTGAAGACTTATCTTTTTGATAACGCCGCCTGCACTCTGACTGCAGAGTGGAGGTACAGCAAAGCTTAGAAGGTGCCGTTGAGTTTTGGGATTTCAGTGAAATCTGTTATCTTTCAGTTTTAATGACTTTTTCATGATGTGCTTCTACTAACTAGGCCCAAAGTTAATCAGAATTTCCCTCATTTACACCTGTGTACCTGTACATTCTTCACTTACTGTACAGAAAAAACGTGGGACGAGGAAGGATGAGAAACTAGAAAAGTACTTGGAGAGCATATCGTGACTAACACCCAACATAACTTCAAAGTGATCCAGAATCCAAGATCTCGCCCAGATATTCACCAAAATGTCATAATTTGTTCCTCGTGACACCCCCAACATATCCTGGAAATTTCATCAAAATCCATCCGTAACTTTTTGAGTAATGTTGCTGAAAGACAAACAAACTTGGACGAAAATGTAACCTCCTTTGTGGAGGTAACTATACTTTAAAACCAAAAAGCCTTATAATGTGTTGGATCTGCATTGTTTATATAGTGACTTCAGGATTTAAGTGGTCGCACTGCTTTGTCTCCTGGATTCATATTTCCAGTTATGTTTTATTAGATATTTAAAATGTTTCCAGCTCATCTGAAATATTCCTGAAAATCATGATCAGGGGCCTCATTTATCAAACTGTGCGTAGCAACACTGACTACAGGCGGCGTACGAACGGAAAACAGGAAATGCGGCGCAAAAAAAACTTCCCGATTTACAAAGCAGCACGTCCCACGCCTGTTTCCTCCATAAATCAGGATCAACAGTAAATTTAACACGGTGAGGGAACATCTGGCCACGCCCACATGTTGGCCATAAAAGGTCAGGCCGACGCCCTGATAAATATTAATCCATCTCATTTCCATGTCGGTTCTGCAGGAAAAAAAGAGGAATTTTCTGGAAAATGAGGAAGAAATTCTAACAGATAAAGCTGTAAAATGTAAAAGTATTTTATCTGGTGGAGACGGGACGGACATCAGCACCACCAGAAAGACAGAGGAGGTCAGCAGGGGACAGATGCTGTCAGCGTCTCATCAGACCACCGGACTTATCCAGAAAGGACAAATAAAGTGGTCAGACAATAAAATGTAGGGAGAAAGTGCATCTTGGTCCACAGGAGGAGGAAGGGGGGGCGCTGCCCACTCCCACAGATTAGAAGCTGGCGGGAAAATGAGGGAGTCCAGAGATACGCTGGAACAAAATGCTCCAGATGATGCTGGAAGTGCTTCATTCCTTTGTTTCAGATTATAAAATGAACGGACATAAATGAGACGTCTCTGACTCCAGTTTATTTACTGGGAACATACTGGTGTTCCTGTGTGTCCCAGCTGGGTTGCAGCGCTGCAGATGTGGTCGAAGGGGGGGGGGGGGGGGGGGGATTATCCACCTCTGATGTGTTGCATCACTGCTAGACGTTTGGCAGCAGTTTGGTTCCAACATGATGGTTGGAGGTCGGGGACAACAGCGCTGGTCGCAGCTGAACGGGACACGTTACCATTTAGTAGCATGTTATGTAGCGTCTCCACTATCTGCACACATCTGCAGCTGTACAACAGGTTTCCTCCTGGGCATGGAGGCACCTCCACCTGCCTCCATCTGCCCGATGGCCGCTACACCACGTCTGGCTGTGGAGAACATCGTTCTGTTCCTCTGCTCTGGGTTGGGAAAAGGAGCGGACCCGACCGGTCAGTCCCTTCCCTTTGGAAGGTGCCGGACTGGAGTCCAGAGTCTCCATGTTCCATGTCCACCAGCAGGGACAGATAAGCCACATTGGGGAGCATTTTATATCCAACCATCACTTCATGTTCTGTATCTGCAGGTGGAGGAAACACCTGAGCAGCCTGATGATGGGCTGTTGTCATGGCGACCGCCTCCTTTTACCTGCAGGTCTTCATGTAGAGCTTTATTAGTACGGCAGCTTCTGTACGACTTATTAACTGTGTGATGTGGCTTTTCTAACATGTAGAACTGCTTGGTTTCAGAACATTTTACTGCTGGACGTTTTACGTGCTGGAGGAACTTTTTCTCTTCTTCTGCAGATGCTGTTAATGTCCAACATTCTGGGGGAAAGTTTACATTTCATTTGGAACAAATGGCTCAGATTTCTTTTTATTTCCTGCCTTTGGTGTCGCCGTTTCCCGTTTCTCCAGATGTTGTCGTACGCCGGGGTCAGAGTTGGTGTGGAGGTCGGGACGTTTTACCGCCAAGTCGTATTTTTACAAATCCCAAAAGTTGACTATAATTGGTGTACGCCGGGTTTTGTGCGACAGCTTCGTAAACGAGGCTCCAGGTCATAAGAATTTGTGCCTCATTCTGGTGCCATAAAAAACTTTCCAAATACTCATTTACTGTGTAGAATTACTTTAGTTTACTGCTCATGTGTGACAGAGTGATTTCTAGTGATGACCCCACTGGAACATTAAATGTTCCATCCATCCATCTTCTGCTGCTGCCGCTTATCCAGGGTCGGGTCGCGGGGGCAGCAGCCTAAGCAGGAAAGCCCAGACTTCCCTCTCCCCAGCCACATTTGCCAACATGGTTCCCAGGCCAGGCCCCTAAAAAGAATTTACCAGGGAGGCTGAGGAGTGTGATTCGCCTGTAACTGGAACACACCCTCCGGTCCCCCTTCTTAAAAAGGGGGACCACCACCCCAGTCTGCCAATCCAGCGGTACTGCCCCTGATGTCCACGCGATGCTGCAGAGGCGTGTCAGCCAGGACAGCCCCACAGCATCCAGAGCCTTAAGGAACTCCGGGCGGATCTCATCCACCCCCGGGGCCTTACCGCCAAGGAGCTTTTTGACCACCTCAGCAACTTCAGCCCCAGAGAAAGGAGAGTCCACCCCTGAGTCCACCAGCTCTGCTTCCTCATCGGAAGACGTGTTGGTAGGATTGAGGAGGTCTTCGAAGTATTCCTTCCACCGACCCACAACGTCCCGAGTTGAGGTCAGCAGCTCCCCATCTCCACTGTACACAGTGTTGACAGAGCACTGCTTCCCCCTCCTGAGCCGCCGGATGGTGGACCAGAATCTCCTCAAAGCCGTCCGGAAGTCTTTCTCCATGGCCTCGCCGAACTCCTTCCATGCCCGAGTTTTTGCCTCGGCAACAGCCGAAGCCGCATGCCGCTTAGCCCGCCGGTACCCATCAGCTGCCTCCAGAGTCCCACAGGCCAAGAAGGCCCGATAGGACTCCTTCTTCAGCTTGACGGCATCCCTCACTGCTGGTGTCCACCAACGAGTCCTGGGATTACCGCCACAACAGGCACCAACGACCTTACAGCCACAGCTCCGGCTGGCCGCCTCAGCAATAGAGACACGGAACACAGCCCATTCGGACTCAATGTCCCCCGCCTCACTCGGGACATGTTCGAAGCTCTGCTGAAGGTGGGAGTTGAAGCTCGCTCTGACGGGGGACTCAGCCAGACCTTCCCAGCAGACCCTCACAACACGTTTGGGCCTGCCAGATCTGACCGGCTTCCTCCCCCACCATCTGAGCCAACTCACCACCAGGTGGTGATCAGTTGAAGCTCCGCTCCCCTCTTCACCCGAGTGTCCAAGGCATGTGGCCGCAGGTCCGACGATACGACTACAAAATCGATCATCGAACTGCGGCCCAGGGAATCCTGATGCCAGGTGTACATATGGACACTCTTATGTTGGAACATGGTGTTCGTTATGGACAATCCATGACGAGCACAGAAGTCCAATAACAAAACACCATTTGGGTTCAGAGGGGGGGGACCATGCCTCCCAATCACTCCCCTCCAGGTCTCACTGTCATTGCCCACGTGAGCATTGAAGTCCCCCAGCAGAACAATGGAGTCCCCAGAAGGAGCCCCCTCCAGCACTCCCTCCAAGGACTCCAGAAAGGGTGGGTACTCTGAACTGCTGTTCGGCGCATAAGCACAGACAACAGTCAGGACCCGTCCCCCCACCCGGAGGCGGAGGGAAACTACCTTTTCGTCCAGCTTCTGCAGCCGGGGATCGGACCGCCAGGGTCCCCGCCCCTTGCTGCCGCCCAGCTCACATTGCACCCGACCCCTACGGCTCCTCCCGCAGATGGTGAGCCCATGTAATCCTTTCAGGCTGCGGTGGTCCAGTACGTGGTCCTGTGCATGGTCCCGGGCATGGTCCACCAGCACCTGGTGACATAAAGCTACTGGACTCACGTCTCAGCTGTACACAAACGTTTACAGTTCCACAACAGAGAGCGTCCTCGGTCAGTTGGTTACGACTGCAGGAAGGAGGAATTGTGGGAAGTCGTCTCTCAGACCCGGCCTTGTCCAGAACACATTGCTGCAGAACCCAGCCAGTCAATGGACATAAAACTCACAGCAATCCGACAGAAAGATGTGAACATGTCTAGTGAGAATTGAATTATTCTGCACTTTCATTGAGTCCTTATGGTGTATCTATAATGTGCTTCTGGTACATATACCCATGGTTTACAGTTACATGTGTAGTAAGATGTTTGATGTTGGCTTTTGTACTCATTTTGTCAAACTCCTAATTTCTGATACCGACATCAACCAATACCGATATGTTTGGTGCGAGTTGTGCCAAACAAACAAAAGTGTCTGGAAAACTATACGTTACATCTCTCATATTTAGAGGACAAATAGCTGAAGAGTTTGATGTGAAATATGTGTGTCAGGGTTTTGTTTATGGTTTGTGTATTTGCTCCTGAGGTAATTTGTTTTTCCTTTTTTCCCCCTCTTTGTTTTAGGCTGTGCAGCAGCCCTGGGCGTGTCAGCACACCTGCATTTCATCATCGCTCCCTCCAGTACTTAAGGAGGGCTGCCTCTCGCAGTCTTTGCCAGATGGTCGTCAGTGGTGCACAGCTCTTGGGTGTGTGTGGCTGCCCAGGACTGCTGCCTGCATTGCTCCTGTGTTAAACTTGGTTTTTCTCTAGTGTTTTGGTGATGTTGCTCATTCTTGTTTTTTTGAGCAATTAAAGGAAGTATTGCCCTCAGTAACCTTCTGTGGTTGTGTCTCTGTCTGGCATTTTTGGGTCTGGTTCCGGCAAACATGACAATGTGGACGTTTAAAAAATTTGGAAAAAAAATTTGGACATTTAAAAAAAAAAAGATTAATGTTGATATCAGCCGATAACATCTTTAGTATATTGTGTATATTCTTCTATCCGGATGATAGATGTACGTACCAGGGATGGGTAGGAGGATGAGTACCGATGGCTGATAGAGGCCTTTGTGATGAGGAATCTCCTGAACGTTACGAAGACGATGTCAGGGCGGGGTGCAGGCGTGGACCCAAACACAGGGATGGAGGCAGAGTAGGTTCCGGGAATCTTGGTTTATTAAACCAAGGAAGACAGCTAAACTCAAACACAATAAACCAGCACTGAGAGCATAAACCAAGGAATAAAACCACACAGAGGGAACAACAAGGAACAGGTGAGCTGAATCAGAAAATTAAAACCAGGTGAGATAATTAGCAGGAAACAAAATGGGAGACAATACACAAGGGAACAAAACTACATATTAAAACAGGAAACCAGAAGCTACAGAGACAAGACGAAACATGACACCATGACAGATGCAAGAGCTGGTTGTGGATTTCTGCAGGACGGGGTCCAGGAGTCAGCCTCAGGATGTTTGGAATGCAGATTCAGGTGCTCTAAATATTTGCTGCAGTGTCCACTCAGACCCCCACCTGGACCGGAACGCAAGAAGGGACAGAGCCAGCTGTCTCTCCCCTGCAGATCGAGGTCTTGCAGAGTCTGCAGCCACAGTGCTCCACATGTTATCAGTCCGGAGATAAGTTGTCCTGTCTGTTTGGCCGTGTGGGGAGGCAGCGTTACAGAGGAGGCGGGACGGGCAGCGCCGGACTTAGCATGCGGTGTCGGACAACAAGGACCATCCTCTCCATCACATGTTTGCTGCTGAAGGGAGCAGCAACTCTTTCACTGCACTGCAGAACAGAAGGTGTTGGTCCCTGCTTTCTGTGTCATCTGATTTATTTCTATCTACTCTTTATTAGAATGTTTCTGTTCAGTAAGTTTTTATTTACTCAGGATTTTAACTAGAAACAAACTGGATTAACGAAGTCTGTCATCGTACGCATGCACGATGGAGTACCTCCACTCTGAAACAACATGAGGGGGGGCTGAATGCATGTCTGCTCTACAGATGAGATCAGTGTGAGAAAGTCTAACCCTAACAAGCAAATAACAAATCCCACCACGTCAACACATGGCAGGTGTCATGCAGAATGGAGGACGGGGGTTATTTAGTGCTGTAAGACAGCGCATTCACTTTGGTTTGTGGAATGCGACAAGGTGGAGGCATTTTCTCTTTTCAACCACGGAAGTTCAGGTGAAGTCGACATGAGACTGAAGCAGCAGAGATAAAACATCCTGATGCTGCTTTCAGAAAGCAGACTGGAGCGGAGCGAGCAGAAGGAGCCTCAGCTGCACTGCTTCTGATGCAACTACGTCTGGATTCATTGCACTGCTGGAAGGCATGCGCTGTAGTTCAAGCAGCACCTGGTGCAAGGACAAATTCCCCGATAAAGGAGGAATGTTTCTGGTTTTTATCCTTCAGATATTGTGCTGATAACACATCAGCTCTGAAAACGGCAATTTCTAATGAGCAACATTGGGCTCTCGATCCATCTCTGTCACAGATCAGATTAATGCAACACGCCTCTCCCACACTGATGACACTCGAAATAAGCTCTTCATATAAGCCAAACACACACACACACACACACATAACAAAATCATCGTTTGACCCAATAAAAGGACCCTGTCTTCCCAAGCAGCAGCTCGGGGGGTTCGGTTCCTCTCTCAGTGAAAAAGCTGCTCGGTTCACAAGCTCTTCTCCATGATGTTAAATGTTGTTTCGGACACAAATGATCAACTCTGAACATCAGGAATTCTTTAACATGTTAAAGATGATTTTGCACACCAACATCGGAGCCCTGAAATGTACCAGAGCTGTTTGTGGTGACCGCAACAGTCGATGTTAAATGTTTAATTAACTCGTCATGAGCCTGCAAAACACACATTTCCCAGTAAGAAAGAGTTCACAGCTACGGGGCTTGAAATGAAGGATCCGAGGGCTCCTTTTCCCCCCTGCTCTTCCCATCATTCAGACAAGCCCCCTTCAACACCAGCAGGAATCAGACGGCTGGTTTTCTGATGCAGACCTGCGTTTGCAAACACGATTACAGTAAATAAGACTAGATTAAACTTCTTTTCATTCCATAAATAGAAAGTGTTGATTTGGTACTCATGATAAACACACTAGTTAAGCATAAATATTGAAATGACAGTGTAATCTCTCTTTAGTGAGGTAAGGGATTATGCCTCTGCTTCAGAGCGCAGTAAATAAGTAGTGATGAAGAGTAACTTGCCTGAGTTTACAGAACACACAGCTGCATCTCAGTCTGCTGTTGGAGGGCAGCAGGACCAGCTGGGGATCTTCACTGACCTGAAATGGTGTAAGATGCAAGTTGGATTAAAATATTCTGTCAGATAAACGTGTGCTCAACACCCACGTGCACACATGCAAACACAACCACAATAATCTGTTAATCTACATGCACGTCAACATGCCATCAGTGTCCTCTGGAAGCGAAGGGATAGGTGTCGTTCCTGTGAGAGCATCCGTCCGGCGAGAGCTTTAGGCAGATTTGGTAAAGCTTATCCCTGACAGAGAGTCTGAGCAGGAGGTCAGAGGTCAAACGGACATCTACTGGCACTAACACACATGTTAATTCACGTTTAGCCAGTTAACCTTTCTTCAATATCATAAAACACATGAGAGAGCAGCAGGGTAGATAACTGAAAGCGTGAACCAGTTAGGAACATGTGTGGTGTTACTGGTAAAACCCACATGATGCCGTCGTAGCAGGAGCGGGCGGAAATCGCATGAAACGGGAAGAAGGCCAGACTAATTTTACCAGAGGAAAGGAAACACGAGCTCTCAGATTAAAATGACGGCCAGGAAGTCATAATCCAAATGCATCTGACAAATTTATACTTTCCTTTGCTGTCGACCGTAGCCGTGAAGAAACGCTGGTAGTCCAACACGTCCAACACGTCCAACACGTCCAAAAGGTCCAACACGTCCAACAAGTCCAACAGGTCCAACACGTCCAACATGCCCAACAGGTCCAACACGTCCAACAAGTCCAACAGGTCCAACACGTCCAACATGCCCAACAGGTCCAACACGTCCAAAAGGTCCAACACGTCCAACAAGTCCAACAGGTCCAACACGTCCAACATGCCCAACAGGTCCAACACGTCCAACAAGTCCAACAGGTCCAACACGTCCAACACATCCAACAGGTCCAACACGTCCAACACATCCAACAGGTCCAACACGTCCAACAAGTCCAACAGGTCCAACACGTCCAACATGCCCAACAGGTCCAACACGTCCAACAAGTCCAACAGGTCCAACACGTCCAACAAGTCCAACAGATCCAACACGTCCAACACATCCAACAGGTCCAACACGTCCAACAAGTCCAACAAGTCCAACAGGTCCAACACGTCCAACAAATCCAACAGGTCCAACACATCCAACATGCCCAACACGTCCAACACGTCCAACAAGTCCAACAAGTCCAACAGGTCCTACACGTCCAACAAGTCCAACAGGTCCAACACGTCCAACATGCCCAACAGGTCCAACAGGTCCAACACGTCCAACATGCCCAACAGGTCCAACACGTCCAACACATCCAACAGGTCCAACACGTCCAACAAGTCCAACAGGTCCAACACGTCCAACACGTCCAACATGCCCAACAGGTCCAACACGTCCAACACATCCAACAGGTCCAACACGTCCAACAAGTCCAACAGGTCCAACAGGTCCAACACGTCCAACACGTCCAAAAGGTCCAACACGTCCAACACGTCCAACAAGTCCAACAGGTCCAACACGTCCAACATGCCCAAAAGGTCCAACAGGTCCAACACGTCCAACATGCCCAACAGGTCCAACACGTCCAACACATCCAACAGGTCCAACATGTCCAACAAGTCCAACACGTCCAACACGTCCAACAAGTCCAACAGGTCCAACACGTCCAACATGCCCAACAGGTCCAACACGTCCAACACGTCCAAAAGGTCCAACACGTCCAACAAGTCCAACAGGTCCAACACGTCCAACATGCCCAACAGGTCCAACAGGTCCAACACGTCCAACATGCCCAACAGGTCCAACACGTCCAACACATCCAACAGGTCCAACACGTCCAACAAGTCCAACAGGTCCAACACGTCCAACAAGTCCAACAGGTCCAACACGTCCAACATGCCCAACAGGTCCAACACGTCCAACACGTCCAACACGTCCAACAAGTCCAACAGGTCCAACACGTCCAACATGCCCAACAGGTCCAACACGTCCAACATGCCCAACAGGTCCAACACGTCCAACACATCCAACAGGTCCAACATGTCCAACAAGTCCAACACGTCCAACACGTCCAACAAGTCCAACAGGTCCAACACGTCCAACATGCCCAACAGGTCCAACACGTCCAACACGTCCAAAAGGTCCAACACGTCAAACAAGTCCAACAGGTCCAACACGTCCAACATGCCCAACAGGTCCAACAGGTCCAACACGTCCAACATGCCCAACAGGTCCAACACGTCCAACACATCCAACAGGTCCAACACGTCCAACAAGTCCAACAGGTCCAACACGTCCAACAGGTCCAACAGGTCCAACACGTCCAACATGCCCAACAGGTCCAACACGTCCAACACGTCCAACAAGTCCAACAGGTCCAACACGTCCAACATGCCCAACAGGTCCAACACGTCCAACATGCCCAACAGGTCCAACACGTCCAACACATCCAACAGGTCCAACATGTCCAACAAGTCCAACACGTCCAACACGTCCAACAAGTCCAACAGGTCCAACACGTCCAACATGCCCAACAGGTCCAACACGTCCAACACGTCCAAAAGGTCCAACACGTCCAACAAGTCCAACAGGTCCAACACGTCCAACATGCCCAACAGGTCCAACAGGTCCAACACGTCCAACATGCCCAACAGGTCCAACACGTCCAACACATCCAACAGGTCCAACACGTCCAACAAGTCCAACAGGTCCAACACGTCCAACAAGTCCAACAGGTCCAACACGTCCAACATGCCCAACAGGTCCAACACGTCCAACACGTCCAACAAGTCCAACAGGTCCAACACGTCCAACATGCCCAACAGGTCCAACACGTCCAAAAGGTCCAACACGTCCAACAAGTCCAACAGGTCCAACACGTCCAACATGCCCAACAGGTCCAACAGGTCCAACACGTCCAACATGCCCAACAGGTCCAACACGTCCAACACATCCAACAGGTCCAACACGTCCAACAAGTCCAACAGGTCCAACACGTCCAACAAGTCCAACAGGTCCAACACGTCCAACATGCCCAACAGGTCCAACACGTCCAACACGTCCAACAAGTCCAACAGGTCCAACACGTCCAACATGCCCAACAGGTCCAACACGTCCAACATGCCCAACAGGTCCAACACGTCCAACACATCCAACAGGTCCAACATGTCCAACAAGTCCAACACGTCCAACACGTCCAACAAGTCCAACAGGTCCAACACGTCCAACATGCCCAACAGGTCCAACACGTCCAACACGTCCAAAAGGTCCAACACGTCCAACAAGTCCAACAGGTCCAACACGTCCAACATGCCCAACAGGTCCAACAGGTCCAACACGTCCAACATGCCCAACAGGTCCAACACGTCCAACACATCCAACAGGTCCAACACGTCCAACAAGTCCAACAGGTCCAACACGTCCAACAAGTCCAACAGGTCCAACACGTCCAACATGCCCAACAGGTCCAACACGTCCAACACGTCCAACAAGTCCAACAGGTCCAACACGTCCAACATGCCCAACAGGTCCAACACGTCCAACATGCCCAACAGGTCCAACACGTCCAACACATCCAACAGGTCCAACACGTCCAACACGTCCAACAAGTCCAACAGGTCCAACAGGTCCAACACGTCCAACATGCCCAACAGGTCCAACACGTCCAACACATCCAACAGGTCCAACACGTCCAACAAGTCCAACAGGTCCAACAGGTCCAACACGTCCAACATGCCCAACAGGTCCAACAGGTCCAACATGTCCAACATGCCCAACAGGTCCAACACGTCCAACACATCCAACAGGTCCAACACGTCCAACACATCCAACAGGTCCAACATGTCCAACAAGTTCAACAAGTCCAACAGGTCCAACACGTCCAACAAGTCCAACAGGTCCAACACGTCCAACATGCCCAACAGGTCCAACACGTCCAACAAGTCCAACAGGTCCAACACGTCCAACATGCCCAACAGGTCCAACAAGTCCAACAGGTCCAACACGTCCAACACATCCAACAGGTCCAACACGTCCAACATGCCCAACAGGTCCAACACGTCCAACAAGTCCAACAAGTCCAACACGTCCAACATGCCCAACACGTCCAACACGTCCAACAAGTCCAACAGGTCCAACACGTCCAACAGGTCCAACAGGTCCAACACGTCCAACATGCCCAACAGGTCCAACACGTCCAACAAGTCCAACAGGTCCAACACGTCCAACATGCCCAACAGGTCCAACACGTCCAACATGCCCAACAGGTCCAACACGTCCAACACATCCAACAGGTCCAACACGTCCAACAAGTCCAACAGGTCCAACACGTCCAACACGTCCAACATGCCCAACAGGTCCAACACGTCCAACAGGTCCAACAGGTCCAACAAGTCCAACAGGTCCAACACGTCCAACATGCCCAACAGGTCCAACACGTCCAACACATCCAACAGGTCCAACACGTCCAACAAGTCCAACAGGTCCAACAGGTCCAACACGTCCAACATGCCCAACAGGTCCAACAGGTCCAACATGTCCAACATGCCCAACAGGTCCAACACGTCCAACACATCCAACAGGTCCAACACGTCCAACACATCCAACAGGTCCAACATGTCCAACAAGTTCAACAAGTCCAACAGGTCCAACACGTCCAACAAGTCCAACAGGTCCAACACGTCCAACATGCCCAACAGGTCCAACACGTCCAACAAGTCCAACAGGTCCAACACGTCCAACATGCCCAACAGGTCCAACACGTCCAACAAGTCCAACACGTCCAACACGTCCAACACATCCAACAGGTCCAACACGTCCAACATGCCCAACAGGTCCAACACGTCCAACAAGTCCAACAAGTCCAACACGTCCAACATGCCCAACACGTCCAACACGTCCAACAAGTCCAACAGGTCCAACACGTCCAACAAGTCCAACAGGTCCAACACGTCCAACATGCCCAACAGGTCCAACACGTCCAACAAGTCCAACAGGTCCAACACGTCCAACATGCCCAACAGGTCCAACACGTCCAACATGCCCAACAGGTCCAACACGTCCAACACATCCAACAGGTCCAACACGTCCAACAAGTCCAACAGGTCCAACACGTCCAACACGTCCAACATGCCCAACAGGTCCAACACGTCCAACAGGTCCAACAGGTCCAACAAGTCCAACAGGTCCAACACGTCCAACATGCCCAACAGGTCCAACACGTCCAACATGCCCAACAGGAAGTGCCACGGGCCTTTGGGAAGACCTCATCTTCAGAGGGGGAGATTAAAAGTTTAGTTTAGTTTCTTCAAATGTTTGTTCATTTTCTTTCCCACTTTTGAGTAGTTTGGGTTTACCTTTTGTTAGTAGTTTTGTTAAGAATAATTAAACTAACAGTTAGGTTCTGTTTCTTTGTCTAGTTTGTTAGCATGTTTAATGTGTTACCCCATATGTTTTGTAACTGGTCTGATCAGCCAGTATTTAAGTTCTCCTTTGTTTGTTGTTTGTCAGGTCAGTATGTTTTTGTGTTGTGTTGATTATGTTCTCTAATCTGTTAGTTTAGTTATTTTCAGACTTTGATTTAGGTTTTGCTTAGTTGACCTCTTTTAAAGGCCTAATTCATTTATATTGTATGGGCAAATAAAACCCTTTTCTTTTGAAGCCACCTGTGTTCCTCTTCCTTCGCCAGCTTGGTCCCTCACAAGGTCCAACAGGTCCAACAGGTCAGCCTGGTACTGCAGCTGATGTGTCAGATTTATGAGCCTCCTGCAAAATCTGCAGTTTATGGCTGTTTTCAGTTTTACAGCTCAGAAAACAACAGGAGGCACCATTGGTCAGGGCCAGATCTAGAGGGGCAACGTCCCCCCTCAACTTTTATGTCCATAAATTTTACTGTAAAACAAATCACTAATATACCTCTGCCTATTAGTAACATGAAACAGACTGATCACACAAACGGCCTCCTGTCCTCCTGTCCTGTCTTGCTGTTCAATAAATAACATCTATCTGCATGTTTCTGGTAGTTTCTGGTAGCCCCCATGGGCATTCTTATTATTGGGATCCTGTTCGGTCATTTTTATTATTATTCCACTAAACTTTGCCGTGCTACTCCTGCGCCGTTCAAGTCACTTCAATCATTCAGATCTTAAACTGTGCAGCTCCTTCAGGACATGTGTGCTACAATTTATTTTATTAGAAATCGTTGTAGTTTTTGAGATATTTACCATTTTGTAAAAATAAATTCAGCCTTGTGATTGGATGAAAGTCCTTCCAACCAAATGCGGATTGGACCTTGCAAAAATTCAGCACAGTGATTGGTTAATAGGGTTTCAGCACTCTGCACCGGTTTGCAGTGTCCGGTTCATCAATTTCCCGTCCCCAGTGTCTTTCCTGCAAAATCTTTGAAACGCTACTCCTCCGACACTGTTTGTCTCACTTCAACCATTCAAGTATTAAACTCTTCAGCCCATTCAGGAGATATGTTCTACGACGTTTGGTCTTTGTAACATTTAAACTTTTTACGTTATTCAAGTTTTTGTCAATGTATTGAAATCTGTTCCTGTGATTGGACGAAACGGAATTCAGCTCAACGATTGGTCCATTTTCTGCACCAGTACACAGGTAAACATACAAGGTACTGGTTCAAATGCAGCATTTAACATACAGCTCCATTGTTGTTTGTCGGCTGTTGCTTGTGTGATGGTGTGCTTCTGCAGACTGCTCAATGTGAACTATTGGTCTCAGCTGCGCACTTCAAGGAGCAAAGGAATTTATTTGCAAATGTCACAGTTAAATATGAAGGATTTGTTCCAACAATGCTCCCTGCAACATTTCAACATTTTGATAAATCTTAAACAACTTAAAAAAAAAGTTTTTCACATTGAACAATAAAGCCTGTCACATCTTTACTGGAGTTTAGTTCAACCTCACATGTTTTTGCAATCCCGCTAATTACCCCCTGCTGGAAGTGGAAAAAAAAGGCGTTCCTGTCCCAATTGGAAAAAATTTACACACTTTTTTCCAAAGTGCAATTTGGAGAACTAGGGGTGTAGTGAGTAAGTCAGTGTGTCTCCAAACAGGAGTTTATGGGTTCAATCTCAATGTGGGGCAAAAAAAAAAAAAAAAAATTAAGTTGTGCTTTTTTCAATTTATTTTACTTATACAATCATTCAGCATAGTTCAATCAATGGGCATTCACATTAGCTATTATTTCAATAATAGCTGGTTCTAGTGTATTTAGTTTGGCTTGAGTTACAGAAGTCGTGTTCTGCTTATTGCAACTTAGTTTTGAATGAATGATTGAAAGAATGACTGAAAAAAATTTATCGGAACATTTAAATGCAAAAAAATAAAAAAATAAAAACAAAACTGAATAAAAAAAAAACAAAACAAAAACAGAAGTTTAGACGTAGTGGTTAGAAACATAAGCTTAAAATCCCACCTCTATGCTAGCAGCACAGCAAGACGATTTACAATACCAATACTACCATCTCTGATATAATAATAACAATGATAACATTCAACATCCATTACAACATTAATAATAAGATTAATACTACTACTACTACTACTACTACTACTACTACTAATAATAATAATAATAATACAACCCATTTGATTATTACACCACAATAAAAAAATATAAAATATATCTACAAGACACTATAATACCATTTATATTTTAGAACACAATACAATATAATAAAATATAATAAGTTATATTACTTAATAGCATAATACAATATGTACAATATTCATTCAGTATCAATTTATACCATCGTCATCTTTATACTTATTAATCAAATAGTTTTAGTATGAAATTTTAAACTACATTTTATATTAATTTATTCCATAATTTTGCTCCACAGACTGAGATCGCAGAACTGACACTTCTTTGTCAACCTTCCCAAATCAATAAGCTTCATGGCAGGAACGTTTCTGTGATCCAGATAACCTGCATTAATTACTATATTTTTTGCAGCATGTATTAAAAACTGTAAATCATATTTTTACCCCAAATCTTTGCACAGTGGCTCACATGTGGACAAACCTGTCAAGTTCTGGATTTTAAAATTTGGGAAATTTTCTGGCAACCGCCCGGAGGTCTTTGTGGGAGTAGGAGAGGTGTCGTTCCTGATTGCCACCGGGGGTTTCTCTCCTCGTATCAGTAGATTTTCTCCTCATATAAAAATATGGGAAAACTACAGGAAAATAAAAAATACAGGATGACGCCAGAAAACAGAAAAATACAGTAGTTTCTCGGCCAAAATGGGATTCTTGATAGCTATGCATACGGAAGTACCAGTGAAAAGTAAAGTATGAACGGAGATTTGCAATTTGGAAGGTGACTCGACTTCCCAGTTACTGCAATGCGTCTCGCCAGTTTGGATTTGATATGGTGAGGTTTCCAGTTGATCTTATGATCCAACAACACACCCAGGAATTTTATTTGATTCACTCTATGATGATATCATCTCTCGTAACCTGGGCTTGTATCTTACTTTCTGATTTTCAAATCACATGAGTTTTGTTTTAGGTTTTAAGGTTAAAGACAGTTTGTTCCCATCAAAGCAGCCTTTTAAATTTCTTAATTCAGAAGTGGCGTCTTCCATAAGCTGCTGTATGCCGTCCCCTGAACAAAGGATGTTGGTATCATCAGCAATTAAAATAAACCTGAATTTTTCTGAAACCAAACATGTCATTTATGTAGAAGGTGAACAGAACCAGACCCAACCCTGCCCCCTGAGGGACGCCACATGTAATGATTTAAAAGCTTTTTCTTCCCCAGTTTGAACAAACTGCTGCCTGTTAGCTACATACCAGTGGAACCAGTTCAACACCATTCCCTTTTACCACACCTTTCTCATTTAAAAAAAAAAAAAAAAAGATGATTGATGGTGTCAAATGCTTTCTATCACAATCAGCCCTGCTTCCTCCAGCATTGCTGCTTGCCACACCCCTAATCAGGTTTACTGCCCTCACCTGCCACTGCCACCTGTTCATCATCCCCATCAGTTCAGCCTGTGTATATATGCAGCTTCCACCATTCACTCACTGCCAGATTGTCATACTCTCATGCCAGACCTTCCAGCACTCCTATCCGAATTGCCTGCCTGTTACCGACCTGATCTGCCCCCGACTACTGCCTCTTGTCTTGCCCTTGGATCCTGCTCCCCAGTGGTTACTGGGTTTCTGTCCTGGAGGACCACCAACAGTGAGTTAGTGGATCTTCTGTCTTCATGTTGGTCTTGTTACCTGCCCTGTTGGCCCAGAGGAAGATTACACTGCTTGGCACATTGGGAACTGGAATTCAAGCCCAGTACTAAACCTTCTTGAGAGGATAATAAAGATTGTTAACCTGCCCCAATCTCTTGTGCTCTCCGAATGCTTTTCTAGTTATTATTATTATTGTAGGCTCCTACTATTAATATGAATAATGGACAGACAATAGTTTAACTTTTACATTCAATTTAAATTGTCCGTCTGTGAAGTAACATGTGTGATTTAGATGGTTAAAACAGATGTTATCAGGGTCAGTGTCTTGTTCTAGCTCAAGCATGTCAAACTCAGTTTGGCTCTGGGGCCGGATCCAGACTTTCTGTTCTCAGGTGGGCTGGATCAGTAAAAGAATGTCAACTCCAAATATTTAGCTTTGTTTTTCAGTACTATGCTTTATAATTCAGCCTACATTTGTAGTCTACCCTACATATTATAATCATGGATGACAAGGGATCTTTTCTAAGCACAATACATTTATTCACAAACGATGGAAAAAAATTATGTTCATGTTTGGTGGTGAATGTGTTAACAACTGGTTTGTTTTAACAGTTGAGTGAATGCAGTTTCGCACCTGAACCAGCTGAGAGATATAATCCCTCCAGCGTGTCCTGGGTCTTCCCCGGGGTCTCCTCCCAGAGGGACGTGCCTGGAACACCACACCAGGGAGGTCCAGGAGGCATCCTGACCAGATGCCCGATCCACCTCAACTGGTTCCTCTCGATGCGGAGGAGCAGCGGCTCTACTCTGATCTCCTCCCGGATGACCGAGCTCCTCACCCTATCTCTAAGGGTGAGCCCGGCCACCCTGCGGAGGAAACCCATTTCAGCCGCCTGTATACGAGATCTCCTTCTTTCGGTCACGACCCACAGCTCATGAGCATAGGTGAGGGTAGGAACGTAGATCGACTGGTAAATCGAGAGCTTCGCCTTCTGGCTCAGCTCCTTCTTCACCACGACAGACCGGCGCAGAGTCCACATTACTGCAGACGCCGCACCGATCCGTCTGTCGATCTCGCGCTCCATCCTTCCCTCACTCATGAAGAAGACCCCGAGATATTTAAACTCCTCCACTTGAGGCAGGACCTCACTCCCGACCCAGAGAGGACAATCCACTCTATTCCGGCTGAGGACCATGGTCTCAGATTTGGAGGTGCCGATTCTCATCCCAGCCGCTTCACACTCGGCCGCGAATCGCTCAAGTGAGAGCTGGAGATCACGACCAGATGAAGCCAACAGGACCACGTCATCTGCAAAAAGCAGGGACCCAATCCTGAGGCCACCAAGCCGGATCCCCTCAACACCTCGGCTGCACCTAGAAATTCTGTTCATATAAGTTCCAGAATCGGTGATAAAGGGCAGCCTTGGCGGAGTCCAACCCTCACCGGAAAAGAATCCGACTTACTACTGGCAATGCGGACCAAGCTCTGACACCTGTCGTACAGGGACCGGACAGCTCACACAAGGGGGTCCGGTACCCCATACTCCCGGAGTACACCCCACAGGAGCCCCCGGGGGACACGGTGGAACGCCTTCTCCAGGTCCACAAAACACATGTAGACTGGTTGGGCAAACTCCCATGCCCCCTCCAGGACCCCAAAGAGGGTATAGAGCTGGTCCACTGTTCCGCGACCAGGACGAAAACCACACTGCTCCTCCTCAATCCGAGATTCGACTATCCGGCGGACCCTCCTCTCCAGGACCCCTGAATAGACCTTACCAGGGAGGCTGAGGAGTGTGATTCCCCTTTAATTGGAACACACCCTCCGGTCCCCCTTTTATCCCAGTCTGCCAGTCCAAAGGGAAGAGAGAGGCGGAGAGGTAAGTGATGTGGCAGTGACGTAAATTTTGCGAGACGGCAGATTTAGTCAAGGCGGCTTTAAAACAAATATTCATTTTACATCATATTCTTGCCAATATAATCTTAAAACTGTTTCTGGAAGAAAACAATTAAAAAATCTTGTTTAAGGTAAACTCTGGAGCAAAGCGAGGAGGAGCTCACCAGCTTGTCGGAGTTTATTGACGAGTGTTTCAACAGCATCGTCATCGGCAAGACAAGCCAAACATTGACTCTGTCTGCACCCAGATCCGCTTCAACCTCCAAGAGAAGCTGGAAAGAAGACTCGCCCGGAGCGACGTCCTCTAACGGGGACGACACCTCGGACATCCTGATGTCCATTGATAAAAATCTCGCCAGCTTCGACGCTCGTCTGGGCCTGTTGGAAGTTCTCCACCGGGAGTTTCAGTCGCTGCGGGAGTCGCTGGAATTCAGCCAACAGCAGGTGGAGTCTCTGGCCGCAGAGAACGCCAGCCTCAGGGAGACGGTGACTTCTCTCAATGAGGGGATGACCCGACTCACAGAGGAAAATAAAAAAATAAAGGAAACTGTGATCGATCTCCAGGCGCGCAGCATGAGGGACAACCTGGTCTTCGCAGGAATCCCGGAGCAACAAGAAGAGGATCCAGAGCAAACAATCAGATCATTTATCCAAACCAAGCTGAAGCTACCCGAAGACGCGGTGAGGAACATCTCATTTCACCGAGTTCATCGCTTAGGTGGAAAAAGACCGGACAGCCGCAGACCGAGACCGATTGTAGCTAAGTTCGTGAGCTGCAAGCAGAAAGAGCAGGTGAGGGATCGAGGTCTGGAACTCCACGGGACCGATTTTAGTGTAAATGATCAGTTTCCCAAAGAGATTCTGGAGAGACGCAGGGTCCTGTTTCCCATCCGAAAGAAGCTCAGAGACGAAGGATCCCGTGCAGTCATCGCGGTGGACAAATTGTTTGTTAATGGACAGCTTTACCGTGACAAAAATACCACCCCCCCGGCTCTACTAACCTCTGGTTCCAGTGAGAAGAGGTTGAAGGTGTTTAGCAGACTGAAAGATCTACAGGCAGACATTGTCCTGCTACAGGAGACTCATTTATTAAAAACAACAGCTAACATACTCTCTACAGCACAGTTCCCTCACGTGTACTCGGCCTGCTTCAATTCTAGACAAAGAGGAGTAGCCATTCTGAAAAACAAGAAAATTAATTTTACTGCTAATAATATAATTTTAGACCCAGATGGAAGATTCATAATAATGACATTATCTATCCAAAACATGAAGTTATGCATTGCAAATATTTATGGCCCAAATATTGACGACCCCTCCTTTTTTCACTCCTTCTTCTCCTTACTATATGATCACCTTGATAATACACTTATCATTGGGGGAGACCTCAACATGACCTTAAACTCTGGAATGGACAAGGGGGGCGGAGCAGGGAAACACAGGGTCTGGCAGTCAGCAAGAGTTGTTAAACAATATATGGAGGATTTTGGTCTTTGTGATGTCTGGCGCTCACAACACCTCACCGCTAGAGAGTACACTTACTTTTCATCTGTCCACCACTCATACTCCAGAATAGACGACTTCCTCACTAACAGCTCTATGATGTACAATATCTCAGAAACTAAAATCCATTCCATCACTATCAGTGATCACGCACCAGTATCATTTACCCTAATGAATAAGAAAACTAAACCATCTTATAGCAAATGGAGATTTAATACATCATTACTTAAATATCCTGATTTTATCAGTTACTTCAAACGGGAGTGGTCTTTGTATATAGAAAACAATGACATACCAGGAACATCAGCTTGTGTTCTTTGGGAGGCAGGAAAAGCAGTAATGAGAGGGAAAATAATTTTATTTTCATCACATAAGAAAAAGAAGGAGAGTTCAGAAATATCTGAACTAGAGTTTAAAATAAAATGACTAGAAGATGCCTACAAGGCTTCTCCAGAAGAGCAAGTGCTGAATCACATAAGAAAGGCTAAACTAGAGCTGAATGAAATAATTAACCAAAAAACCCAGTTTTTGCTACAAAGACTTCGCTTAGAGAACTTTGAACATAGCAACAAATCTGGAAGATTTCTCACAAATCAATTAAAAGCAAACAAGGAGAAAACAACCATCTCCTCTGTTAAAGATTCAAGAGGAAATATCCTCCATGATCTTGATGGAATAAATGACACATTTAGGGATTTCTATAAAACATTATATTCCTCAGAAACAGATCCATCAGACAACAACATTGAGGAATTTCTCAGCTACCTCAATCTTCCAATGTTACAACAGGATCAGGAAATGGTTTTGGACGCACCCATTTCAGTAGGGGAACTACATGAAGCTTTAAAACACATGCCCAGCAATAAAGCTCCAGGACCAGACGGTTTTCCAGTTGAATATTATAAAGAATTTTGGTCTACACTAGCACCCACTTTTTATAAAATGGTTTCAGAAATGAAGGAAAAAGGCCAAATATTCCAAAACATGAATTTGGCAGTATTACAGTAATACTAAAACCAGGAAAAGACCCCAAACTCCCATCTAGTTATCGTCCAATATCACTAATGAACGTAGATCTTAAAATAATCAGTAAAGTGCTTGCTACAAGACTAGAAAAAATAACTCCACTTATCATACAGTAGCAGTTCCTGTTGTCTGTTGTCTTTCTGTCCTCTTCCCCCCACACAGCAGAGGCAGATGGCTGCCTGTCCTGAGCCGGGTTCTGCCGGAGGTTTCCTTCCTGTTAAAAGGGAGTTTTTTCCTTCCCACTGTCGCCAGTGTGCTTGCTCAGGATGGGAGGTTGAGTTGGACTCAACTCAATCTGTTGGTTTCCTTATATAGGCTGTTATGAATTGGCCTTCATTATGTTTTCCCCTCTGTCTGTAAAGTGTCTTGAGATGGCATTGCCGTGATTTGACGCTATATAAATAAAGTTGAATTGAATTGAATTGAATGTGAGATATCCAGCCTGGACCTGGACCTGGACAATCAAACTGGACCTGATACATTCAGACTGGACCTGAGACATCCAGCCTGGACCTGGACATCTAGACTGGACCCGAGATATTCAAACTTGGCCTGAGACATCCGGACTATACCTGGATATCCAGACTAGACCTGGATATCCGGAATAGACCTGGACATTCAGTCTGGACCTGAGACATCCAGATTGGACCTGGACATCCAAACTGGACCTGGACATTCAGACTGGACCTTGATATCCAGACTGGACCTGAGACAACCAGACTGGACCTGGACATTCAGACTGGACCTGGACATCCAGACTGGACCTGGACATTCAGAAAGGACCTGGACATTGAAACTGGACCTGGACATCCAGACTGGACCTGGACATTCAGACTTGACCTGGACCTGGAAATTCAGACTGGACCTGGACATTCAGACTGGACCTGGACATCCAGACTGCACCTGGACATTCAAACTGGACCGGAAACATCCAGACTATACCTGGACATAAAGACTAGACCTGGACATCCTGTCTGGGCCTGAGACATCCAGACTAGACCTGGACATCCAGACAGGAACTGAAACATCCAGACTGGAACTGAAACATTCAGACGGGACCTGGACCTGGATATCCAGACTGGATCTGAGACATTCAAAGAGGACCTCTAACATCCAGACTATACCTGGATATAAAGACAGACCAGGACATCCTGTCTGGAGCTGAGACATCCAGTCTGGACCTGAGACATTCAGACTAGACCAGAGACATCCAGACTAGACCTGGGTGTCCAGAATAGACCTGGACATCCAGTCTGGACCTGGGACATCCAGTCTGGACCTAAGATATTCAGACTGGACCTGAGAAATTCAAACTGTACCTGAGACATTCCGACTGGACCTGTACCTGGACATCCAGACTGGACCTGAGACATCCAGACTGGTCCTGGACCTGGACATCCAGACTGGACCTGGACATGGACATCGAGACTGGACCTGGACATTCCGACTAGACCTGAGACATCCAGTCTGGACCTGGACATTTAGACTGGACCTTGACCTGGACATCCAGTCTGGATCTGGACATTCAAACTGGTCCTGAGACATTCAAACTGGACCTGGACCTGGACATCGAGACTGGACATGGACATTCCGACTAGACCTGAGACATCCAGTCTGGACCTGGACATTTAGACTGGACCTTGACCTGGACATCCAGTCTGGATCTGGACATTCAAACTGGTCCTGAGACATTCAAACTTGACCTGGACCTGGACATCCAGACTGGACCTGCACATTCAAACTAGACCTGGACCTGGACATCCAGACTGGACCTGAGACATCCAAACTGGTCCTGGACCTGGACATCCAAACTGGACCTGGACCTGGACATTCAGACTGAACCTGAACATTCAAACTGGACCTGGACATCCAGACTGGACCTGAACATTCAAACTGGACATGGACCTGGTCATACGGATTGGACCTGACACATTCAAACTGGACCTGAGAAATCCAGAATGGACCTGGACATCCAGACTGGAACTGAGACATCCAGACTGGTCCTGGACCTGGACATCCAGACTGGACTTGAGACATTCAAACTGGACCTGAGAAATCCAGATTATACCTGGATATCCAGACTAGACCTGGATATCCAGACTGGACCTTGACATCCAGACTGGACCTGAGACATTCAGACTGGACCTGGACATTCAGACTGGACCTGGACCTGGACATCCAGACTGGACCTGGACCTGGACATCCAGACTGGACCTGGACATTCAAACTGGATCTGAGACATACTGACTGGACCAGGACCTGGACATCCAGTCTGGACCTGAGACATCAAGACAAGACCTGAGACATCCAGACTATACCTGGACATCCAGACTGGACCTGGACATCCTGTCAGGACCTGAGACATCCAGTCTGATTCTGGACATCCAGACTGGAACTGAAACATTCAGACTGGACCTGGACATTCCGACTAGACCTGAGAAATCCAGACTGGACCTGGACATTCAAACTGTTCCTGAGACATTCAGACTGGACCTGTACCTGGACATCCAGACTGGACCTGGACATTCAGACTAGACCTGAGACATTCAAACTGGTCCTGAGACATCCAGAATGTACCTGGACATCCAGACTGGACCTGGACATCCAGACTGGACCTGGACCTGGACATCCAGACTGGACCTGGACATTCAAACTGGATCTGAGACATACTGACTGGACCTGGACCTGGACATCCAGTCTGGACCTGAGACATCCAGACTAGACCTGAGACATCCAGACTAGACCTGGATATCCAGACTAGACCTGGACATAAAGACTGGACCTGGACATCCAAACTGGACCCATACATCCAGACTGGACTTGAGACATTCAAACTGGACCTGAGTAATCCAGAATATACCTGGATATCCAGACTAGACCTGGAAATCCAGACTGGACCTTGACATCCAGACTGGACCTGAGACATTCAGACTGGACCTGGACATTCAGACTGGACCTGGACCTGGACATCCAGACTGGACCTGGACCTGGACATCCAGACTGGACCTGGACATTCAAACTGGATCTGAGACATACTGACTGGACCTGGACCTGGACATCCAGTCTTGACCTGAGACATCCAGACTAGACCTGAGACATCCAGACTAGACCTGGATATCCAGACTAGACCTGGACATCCAGACAGGACCTGAACCTGGACATCTAGACTGCACTTGGACATTACAACTGGACCTGATACATTCAGACTGGACCTCGACCTGGACATCCAGACTGGACCTGGACATTCAAACTGGATCTGAGACATACTGACTGGACCTGGACCTGGACATCCAGTCTTGACCTGAGACATCCAGACTAGACCTGGATATCCAGACTAGACCTGGACATCCAGACTGCACTTGGACATTCAAACTGGACCTGATACATTCAGACTGGACCTGAGACATCCAGACTGGACCTGGACCTCAACATCTAGACTGGACCTGGACCTGGACATCCATACTGGAAATGGACATTCAAACTGGACCTGAGACATCCAGACTAGACCTGGATATCCAGACTATACCTGGACATCCAGATTGGACCTGGCCATCCAGACTGTACCTGAACATTCAAACTGGACTTCGACCTGGACTTTCAAACTGGACCTGGACCTGAACATCTCGACTGAAGCTGACACATTCAGACTGTACCTGAGACGTCAAGACTAGACCTGGATATCCAGACTACACCGGGACATCCAGATTGGACCTGGACATACAGTCTGGACCAGGACATCCAGATTGTACCTGGACATCCAAACTGGACCTGGACATCCAGTCTGGACCCGCACATCCAGATTGGACCTGGACATCCAGTCTGGACCCGGACATCCGACTGAACCTGGACCTGGACATCCAGACTGGACCCGGACATCCAGACTGGACCTGGACATCCAGACTGGACCTGAGACATTCAAACTGGACCTTAGACATACTGATTAGACCTGGATATCCAGAATAGACCTGGACATCCAGTCTGAACCTTGGATATCCAGTCTGGACCTGAGACATCCAGATTAGACCTGGATATCCAGACTAGACCTGGACATCCAGTCTGGACCTTGGATATCCAGTCTGGACCTGAGACATCCTGCCTGGAACTAAGACATTCAAACTGGACCTGAGACATCCAGATTAGACCTGGATATCCAGGATAGACCTGGACATCCAAACTGGACCTGGACATCCAGTCTGGACCCGCACATCCAGATTGGACCTGGACATCCGGTCTGGACCCGGACATCCGACTGAACCTGGACCTGGACATCCAGACTGGACCCGGACATCCAGACTGGACCTGGACATCCAGACTGGACCTGAGACCTTCAAACTGGACCTTAGACATACTGATTAGACCTGGATATCCAGAATAGACCGGGACATCCAGTCTGAACCTTGGATATCCAGTCTGGACCTGAGACATCCAGATTAGACCTGGATATCCAGACTAGACCTGGACATCCAGTCTGGACCTTGGATATCCAGTCTGGACCTGAGACATCCTGCCTGGAACTAAGACATTCAAACTGGACCTGAGACATCCAGATTAGACCTGGATATCCAGGATAGACCTGGACATCCAGTCTGGACCTGAGACATCGAGCCTGGACCTGGACATTCAAACTGGACCTGAGACATCCAGACTGGACCTGAGACATCCAGTCTGGACCAGAGACATCCTGTCTGGTTCTGAGACATCCAGACTGGACCTGAGACATCCAGTCTGGACCAGAGACATCCTGTCTGGTTCTGAGACATCCAGTCTGGACCTGAGACATCCAGATTAGACCTGGATATCCAGACTAGACCTGGACATCCAGTCTGGACCTTGGATATCCAGTCTGGACCTGAGAAATCCTGCCTGGAACTAAGACATTCAAACTGGACCTGAGACATCCAGATTAGACCTGGATATCCAGGATAGACCTGGACATCCAGTCTGGACCTGAGACATCGAGCCTGGACCTGGACATTCAAACTGGACCTGAGACATCCAGACTGGACTTGGATATCCAGTCTGGACCTGGACATCCAGTCTGGACCTTAGACATCCAGTCTGGACCTGGACATCCAGTCTGGACCTCGACATCCAGACAGGACCTGAGACATCCAGTCCGGACCAGGACATTCAGACAGGACCTGAGACATCCAGTCTGGACCAGGACATTCAGACTGGACCGGAGACATCCAGAGTAGACCTTGGAAACCAGACTGGACCTAGATATCCAGACTAGACCTGGACATCCAGTCTGGACCTCGACATCCCGACTGGACCTGAGAAATCCAGTCTGGACCTGAGACATCCATTCTGGACCTTGACATCCAGAAAGGACCTGAGACATCCAGTCTGGACCAGGACATTCAGACTGGACCTGAGACATCCAGACTAGACCTTGGAAACCAGACCAGACTTCGACATCCAGTCTGGACCTGGACATCCAGACTGGACCTGGACATCCTGTCTGGACCTGAGACATCCAGTCTGGACCTTAGACATCCAGATTGGACCTAGACATCCAGATTGGACCTGGACATTCAGACTGGACCTGGACATCCTGTCTGGACCTGAGACATCCAGTCTGGACCTGAGACATCCAGATTGGACCTAGACATCCAGATTGGACCTGGACATTCAGACTGGACCTGGACATTCAGACTGGACCTGGACCTGGACATCCAGACTGGACCTGGACATAAAGACTGGACCAGAGACATTTAATCTGTACCTGGACATCTAGACTGGACCTCGACCCCTAGACTGGACCTGGACATCCAGAGTGGACCTGGACATTCAGACTGGACCTGGACCTGGACATCCAGACTGGACCTGGACGTTCAGACTAGACCTAGATATCCAGTCTGGACCTGGACATAAAGACTGGACCAGAGACATTTAATCTGTACTTGGACATCTAGACTGGACCTCGACCCCTAGACTGGACCTGGACATCCAGAGTGGACCTGGACATCCAGAGTGGACCTGGACATCCGGACTGGACCTGGACCTGGATACCCAGAATGAACCTGGACATCCCGTCTGGACCTGGACCTGGACATCCTGTCTGGACCTGGGCATCCAGACTGGACCTGAGACATCCAGACAGGACCTGAGAAATCAAGACTGGACCTGGACATCCAGACTGGACCTAGATATCCAGACTGGACCTGGACATCCAGTCTGGACCTGAGACATCCAGTCTGGACCTCGACATCCAGACTGGACCTAGATATCCAGACTGGACCTGGACATCCAGTCTGGACCTCGACATCCCAACTGGACCTGAGAAATCCAGTCTGGACCTGAGACATCCAGTCTGGACCTTGACATCCAGACAGGACCTGACACATCCAGTCTGGACCAGGACATTCAGACTACACCTGAGACACCCAGATTAGACCTGGATATCCAGGATAGACCTGGACATCCAGTCTGGACCTGAGACATCGAGCCTGGACCTGGACATTCAAACTGGACCTGAGACATACAGTCTGGACCTGGACATCCAGACTGGACCTGATACATTCAAACTGGACCTGCTCATACAGATTGGACCTGACACATTCAAACTGGACCTCAGAAATCCAGAATGTACCTGGACATCCAGACTAGACCAGAGAAATCCAGACTGGTCCTGGACCTGGACATCCAGACTGGACCTGGACCTGGACATCCAGACTGGACCTGGACATTCAAACTGGATCTGAGACATACTGACTGGACCTGGACCTGGACATCCAGTCTTGACCTGAGACATCCAGACTAGACCTGAGACATCCAGACTAGACCTGGATATCCAGACTAGACCTGGACATAAAGACTGGACCTGGACATCCAAACTGGACCCGGACATCCAGACTGGACTTGAGACATTCAAACTGGACCTGAGTAATCCAGAATATACCTGGATATCCAGACTAGACCTGGAAATCCAGACTGGACCTTGACATCCAGACTGGACCTGAGACCTTCAGACTGGACCTGGACATTCAGACTGGACCTGGACCTGGACATCCAGACTGGACCTGGACCTGGACATCCAGACTGGACCTGGACATTCAAACTGGATCTGAGACATACTGACTGGACCTGGACCTGGACATCCAGTCTTGACCTGAGACATCCAGACTAGACCTGAGACATCCAGACTAGACCTGGATATCCAGACTAGACCTGGACATCCAGACAGGACCTGAACCTGGACATCTAGACTGCACTTGGACATTACAACTGGACCTGATACATTCAGACTGGACCTGGACCTGGACATCCAGACTGGACCTGGACATTCAAACTGGATCTGAGACATACTGACTGGACCTGGACCTGGACATCCAGTCTTGACCTGAGACATCCAGACTAGACCTGAGACATCCAGACTAGACCTGGATATCCAGACTAGACCTGGACATCCAGACAGGACCTGAACCTGGACATCTAGACTGCACTTGGACATTCAAACTGGACCTGATACATTCAGACTGGACCTGAGACATCCAGACTGGACCTGGACCTCAACATCTAGACTGGACCTGGACCTGGACATCCATACTGGAAATGGACATTCAATCTGGACCTGAGACATCTTGACTAGACCTGGATATCCAGACTATACCTGGACATCCAGATTGGACCTGGCCATCCAGACTGTACCTGAACATTCAAACTGGACTTCGACCTGGACTTTCAAACTGGACCTGGACCTGAACATCTCGACTGAAGCTGACACATTCAGACTGTACCTGAGACGTCAAGACTAGACCTGGATATCCAGACTACACCGGGACATCCAGATTGGACCTGGACATACAGTCTGGACCAGGACATCCAGATTGTACCTGGACATCCAAACTGGACCTGGACATCCAGTCTGGACCCGCACATCCAGATTGGACCTGGACATCCAGTCTGGACCCGGACATCCGACTGAACCTGGACCTGGACATCCAGACTGGACCCGGACATCCAGACTGGACCTGGACATCCAGACTGGACCTGAGACATTCAAACTGGACCTTAGACATACTGATTAGACCTGGATATCCAGAATAGACCGGGACATCCAGTCTGAACCTTGGAGATCCAGTCTGGACCTGAGACATCCAGATTAGACCTGGATATCCAGACTAGACCTGGACATCCAGTCTGGACCTTGGATATCCAGTCTGGACCTGAGACATCCTGCCTGGAACTGAGACATTCAAACTGGACCTGAGACATCCAGATTAGACCTGGATATCCAGGATAGACCTGGACATCCAGTCTGGACCTGAGACATCGAGCCTGGACCTGGACATTCAAACTGGACCTGAGACATCCAGTCTGGACCAGAGACTTCCTGTCTGGTTCTGAGACATCCAGACTGGACTTGGATATCCAGTCTGGACCTGGACATCCAGTCTGGACCTGAGACATCCAGTCTGGACCTGGACATCCAGTCTGGACCTCGACATCCAGACTGGACCTGAGACATCCAGTCCGGACCAGGACATTCAGACAGGACCTGAGACATCCAGTCTGGACCAGGACATTCAGACTGGACCGGAGACATCCAGAGTAGACCTTGGAAACCAGACTGGACCTAGATATCCAGACTGGACCTGGACATCCAGACTGGACCTGAGACATCCAGACTAGACCTTGGAAACCAGACCAGACCTCGACATCCAGTCTGGACCTGGACATCCAGTCTGGACCTGGACATCCTGTCTGGACCTGAGACATCCAGTCTGGACCTGAGACACCCAGATTGGACCTAGACATCCAGATTGGACCTGGACATTCAGACTGGACCTGGACCTGGACATCCAGACTGGACCTGGACGTTCAGACTAGACCTAGATATCCAGTCTGGACCTGGACATAAAGACTGGACCAGAGACATTTAATCTGTACTTGGACATCTAGACTGGACCTCGACCCCTAGACTGGACCTGGACATCCAGAGTGGACCTGGACATCCAGAGTGGACCTGGACATCAGGACTGGACCTGGACCTGGATACCCAGAATGAACCTGGACATCCCGTCTGGACCTAGACCTGGACATCCTGTCTGGACCTGGGCATCCAGACTGGACCTGAGACATCCAGACAGGACCTGAGACATCAAGACTGGACCTGGACATCCAGACTGGACCTAGATATCCAAACTGGACCTGGACATCCAGTCTGGACCTCGACATCCCAACTGGACCTGAGACATCCAGTCTGGACCTGGACATCCAGACAGGACCTGAGACATCCAGTCTGGACCTGGACATCCAGACTGGACCTGATACATTCAAACTGGACCTGCTCATACAGATTGGACCTGACACATTCAAACTGGACCTCAGAAATCCAGAATGTACCTGGACATCCAGACTAGACCAGAGACATCCAGACTGGTCCTGGACCTGGACATCCAGACTGGACCTGGACCTGGACATCCAGACTGGACCTGGACATTCAAACTGGATCTGAGACATACTGACTGGACCTGGACCTGGACATCCAGTCTGGACCTGAGACATCCAGACTAGACCTGAGACATCCAGACTAGACCTGGATATCCAGACTAGACCTGGACATAAAGACTGGACCTGGACATCCAAACTGGACCCGGACATCCAGACTGGACTTGAGACATTCAAACTGGACCTGAGTAATCCAGAATATACCTGGATATCCAGACTAGACCTGGAAATCCAGACTGGACCTTGACATCCAGACTGGACCTGAGACATTCAGACTGGACCTGGACATTCAGACTGGACCTGGACCTGGACATCCAGACTGGACCTGGACCTGGACATCCAGACTGGACCTGGACATTCAAACTGGATCTGAGACATACTGACTGGACCTGGACCTGGACATCCAGTCTTGACCTGAGACATCCAGATTAGACCTGAGACATCCAGACTAGACCTGGATATCCAGACTAGACCTGGACATCCAGTCTTGACCTGAGACATCCAGACTAGACCTGAGACATCCAGACTAGACCTGGATATCCAGACTAGACCTGGACATCCAGACAGGACCTGAACCTGGACATCTAGACTGCACTTGGACATTCAAACTGGACCTGATACATTCAGACTGGACCTGGACCTGGACATCCAGACTGGACCTGGACATTCAAACTGGATCTGAGACATACTGACTGGACCTGGACCTGGACATCCAGTCTTGACCTGAGACATCCAGACTAGACCTGAGACATCCAGACTAGACCTGGATATCCAGACTAGACCTGGACATCCAGACAGGACCTGAACCTGGACATCTAGACTGCACTTGGACATTCAAACTGGACCTGATACATTCAGACTGGACCTGAGACATCCAGACTGGACCTGGACCTCAACATCTAGACTGGACCTGGACCTGGACATCCATACTGGAAATGGACATTCAAACTGGACCTGAGACATCCAGACTAGACCTGGATATCCAGACTATACCTGGACATCCAGATTGGACCTGGCCATCCAGACTGTACCTGAACATTCAAACTGGACTTCGACCTGGACTTTCAAACTGGACCTGGACCTGAACATCTCGACTGAAGCTGACACATTCAGACTGTACCTGAGACGTCAAGACTAGACCTGGATATCCAGACTACACCGGGACATCCAGATTGGACCTGGACATACAGTCTGGACCAGGACATCCAGATTGTACCTGGACATCCAAACTGGACCTGGACATCCAGTCTGGACCCGCACATCCAGATTGGACCTGGACATCCAGTCTGGACCCGGACATCCGACTGAACCTGGACCTGGACATCCAGACTGGACCCGGACATCCAGACTGGACCTGGACATCCAGACTGGACCTGAGACATTCAAACTGGACCTTAGACATACTGATTAGACCTGGATATCCAGAATAGACCGGGACATCCAGTCTGAACCTTGGATATCCAGTCTGGACCTGAGACATCCAGATTAGACCTGGATATCCAGACTAGACCTGGACATCCAGTCTGGACCTTGGATATCCAGTCTGGACCTGAGACATCCTGCCTGGAACTAAGACATTCAAACTGGACCTGAGACATCCAGATTAGACCTGGATATCCAGGATAGACCTGGACATCCAGTCTGGACCTGAGACATCGAGCCTGGACCTGGACATTCAAACTGGACCTGAGACATCCAGTCTGGACCAGAGACTTCCTGTCTGGTTCTGAGACATCCAGTCTGGACCTGGACATCCAGTCTGGACCTCGACATCCAGACAGGACCTGAGACATCCAGTCTGGACCAGGACATTCAGACTACACCTGAGACACCCAGATTAGACCTGGATATCCAGGATAGACCTGGACATCCAGTCTGGACCTGAGACATCGAGCCTGGACCTGGACATTCAAACTGGACCTGAGACATACAGTCTGGTCCTGGACATCCAGACTGGACCTGATACATTCAAACTGGACCTGCTCATACAGATTGGACCTGACACATTCAAACTGGACCTCAGAAATCCAGAATGTACCTGGACATCCAGACTAGACCAGAGAAATCCAGACTGGTCCTGGACCTGGACATCCAGACTGGACCTGGACCTGGACATCCAGACTGGACCTGGACATTCAAACTGGATCTGAGACATACTGACTGGACCTGGACCTGGACATCCAGTCTGGACCTGAGACATCCAGACTAGACCTGAGACATCCAGACTAGACCTGGATATCCAGACTAGACCTGGACATAAAGACTGGACCTGGACATCCAAACTGGACCCGGACATCCAGACTGGACTTGAGACATTCAAACTGGACCTGAGTAATCCAGAATATACCTGGATATCCAGACTAGACCTGGAAATCCAGACTGGACCTTGACATCCAGACTGGACCTGAGACATTCAGACTGGACCTGGACATTCAGACTGGACCTGGACGTGGACATCCAGACTGGACCTGGACCTGGACATCCAGACTGGACCTGGACATTCAAACTGGATCTGAGACATACTGACTGGACCTGGACCTGGACATCCAGTCTTGACCTGAGACATCCAGACTAGACCTGAGACATCCAGACTAGACCTGGATATCCAGACTAGACCTGGACATCCAGACAGGACCTGAACCTGGACATCTAGACTGCACTTGGACATTACAACTGGACCTGATACATTCAGACTGGACCTGGACCTGGACATCCAGACTGGACCTGGACATTCAAACTGGATCTGAGACATACTGACTGGACCTGGACCTGGACATCCAGTCTTGACCTGAGACATCCAGACTAGACCTGGACATCCAGACTAGACCTGGATATCCAGACTAGACCTGGACATCCAGACAGGACCTGAACCTGGACATCTAGACTGCACTTGGACATTCAAACTGGACCTGATACATTCAGACTGGACCTGAGACATCCAGACTGGACCTGGACCTCAACATCTAGACTGGACCTGGACCTGGACATCCATACTGGAAATGGACATTCAATCTGGACCTGAGACATCTTGACTAGACCTGGATATCCAGACTATACCTGGACATCCAGATTGGACCTGGCCATCCAGACTGTACCTGAACATTCAAACTGGACTTCGACCTGGACTTTCAAACTGGACCTGGACCTGAACATCTCGACTGAAGCTGACACATTCAGACTGTACCTGAGACGTCAAGACTAGACCTGGATATCCAGACTACACCGGGACATCCAGATTGGACCTGGACATACAGTCTGGACCAGGACATCCAGATTGTACCTGGACATCCAAACTGGACCTGGACATCCAGTCTGGACCCGCACATCCAGATTGGACCTGGACATCCAGTCTGGACCCGGACATCCGACTGAACCTGGACCTGGACATCCAGACTGGACCCGGACATCCAGACTGGACCTGGACATCCAGACTGGACCTGAGACATTCAAACTGGACCTTAGACATACTGATTAGACCTGGATATCCAGAATAGACCGGGACATCCAGTCTGAACCTTGGATATCCAGTCTGGACCTGAGACATCCAGATTAGACCTGGATATCCAGACTAGACCTGGACATCCAGTCTGGACCTTGGATATCCAGTCTGGACCTGAGACATCCTGCCTGGAACTGAGACATTCAAACTGGACCTGAGACATCCAGATTAGACCTGGATATCCAGGATAGACCTGGACATCCAGTCTGGACCTGAGACATCGAGCCTGGACCTGGACATTCAAACTGGACCTGAGACATCCAGTCTGGACCAGAGACTTCCTGTCTGGTTCTGAGACATCCAGACTGGACTTGGATATCCAGTCTGGACCTGGACATCCAGTCTGGACCTGAGACATCCAGTCTGGACCTGGACATCCAGTCTGGACCTCGACATCCAGACAGGACCTGAGACATCCAGTCCGGACCAGGACATTCAGACAGGACCTGAGACATCCAGTCTGGACCAGGACATTCAGACTGGACCGGAGACATCCAGAGTAGACCTTGGAAACCAGACTGGACCTAGATATCCAGACTGGACCTGGACATCCAGACTGGACCTGAGACATCCAGACTAGACCTTGGAAACCAGACCAGACCTCGACATCCAGTCTGGACCTGGACATCCAGTCTGGACCTGGACATCCAGTCTGGACCTGAGACATCCAGTCTGGACCTGAGACACCCAGATTGGACCTAGACATCCAGATTGGACCTGGACATTCAGACTGGACCTGGACCTGGACATCCAGACTGGACCTGGACGTTCAGACTAGACCTAGATATCCAGTCTGGACCTGGACATAAAGACTGGACCAGAGACATTTAATCTGTACTTGGACATCTAGACTGGACCTCGACCCCTAGACTGGACCTGGACATCCAGAGTGGACCTGGACATCCAGAGTGGACCTGGACATCAGGACTGGACCTGGACCTGGATACCCAGAATGAACCTGGACATCCCGTCTGGACCTAGACCTGGACATCCTGTCTGGACCTGGGCATCCAGACTGGACCTGAGACATCCAGACAGGACCTGAGACATCAAGACTGGACCTGGACATCCAGACTGGACCTAGATATCCAAACTGGACCTGGACATCCAGTCTGGACCTCGACATCCCAACTGGACCTGAGAAATCCAGTCTGGACCTGAGACATCCAGTCTGGACCTGGACATCCAGACAGGACCTGAGACATCCAGTCTGGACCTGGACATCCAGACTGGACCTGATACATTCAAACTGGACCTGCTCATACAGATTGGACCTGACACATTCAAACTGGACCTCAGAAATCCAGAATGTACCTGGACATCCAGACTAGACCAGAGACATCCAGACTGGTCCTGGACCTGGACATCCAGACTGGACCTGGACCTGGACATCCAGACTGGACCTGGACATTCAAACTGGATCTGAGACATACTGACTGGACCTGGACCTGGACATCCAGTCTGGACCTGAGACATCCAGACTAGGCCTGAGACATCCAGACTAGACCTGGATATCCAGACTAGACCTGGACATAAAGACTGGACCTGGACATCCAAACTGGACCCGGACATCCAGACTGGACTTGAGACATTCAAACTGGACCTGAGTAATCCAGAATATACCTGGATATCCAGACTAGACCTGGAAATCCAGACTGGACCTTGACATCCAGACTGGACCTGAGACATTCAGACTGGACCTGGACATTCAGACTGGACCTGGACCTGGACATCCAGACTGGACCTGGACCTGGACATCCAGACTGGACCTGGACATTCAAACTGGATCTGAGACATACTGACTGGACCTGGACCTGGACATCCAGTCTTGACCTGAGACATCCAGATTAGACCTGAGACATCCAGACTAGACCTGGATATCCAGACAAGACCTGGACATCCAGACAGGACCTGAACCTGGACATCTAGACTGCACTTGGACATTCAAACTGGACCTGATACATTCAGACTGGACCTGGACCTGGACATCCAGACTGGACCTGGACATTCAAACTGGATCTGAGACATACTGACTGGACCTGGACCTGGACATCCAGTCTTGACCTGAGACATCCAGACTAGACCTGAGACATCCAGACTAGACCTGGATATCCAGAATAGACCTGGACATCCAGACAGGACCTGAACCTGGACATCTAGACTGCACTTGGACATTCAAACTGGACCTGATACATTCAGACTGGACCTGAGACATCCAGACTGGACCTGGACCTCAACATCTAGACTGGACCTGGACCTGGACATCCATACTGGAAATGGACATTCAAACTGGACCTGAGACATCCAGACTAGACCTGGATATCCAGACTATACCTGGACATCCAGATTGGACCTGGCCATCCAGACTGTACCTGAACATTCAAACTGGACTTCGACCTGGACTTTCAAACTGGACCTGGACCTGAACATCTCGACTGAAGCTGACACATTCAGACTGTACCTGAGACGTCAAGACTAGACCTGGATATCCAGACTACACCGGGACATCCAGATTGGACCTGGACATACAGTCTGGACCAGGACATCCAGATTGTACCTGGACATCCAAACTGGACCTGGACATCCAGTCTGGACCCGCACATCCAGATTGGACCTGGACATCCAGTCTGGACCCGGACATCCGACTGAACCTGGACCTGGACATCCAGACTGGACCCGGACATCCAGACTGGACCTGGACATCCAGACTGGACCTGAGACATTCAAACTGGACCTTAGACATACTGATTAGACCTGGATATCCAGAATAGACCGGGACATCCAGTCTGAACCTTGGATATCCAGTCTGGACCTGAGACATCCAGATTAGACCTGGATATCCAGACTAGACCTGGACATCCAGTCTGGACCTTGGATATCCAGTCTGGACCTGAGACATCCTGCCTGGAACTAAGACATTCAAACTGGACCTGAGACATCCAGATTAGACCTGGATATCCAGGATAGACCTGGACATCCAGTCTGGACCTGAGACATCGAGCCTGGACCTGGACATTCAAACTGGACCTGAGACATCCAGTCTGGACCAGAGACTTCCTGTCTGGTTCTGAGACATCCAGTCTGGACCTGGACATCCAGTCTGGACCTCGACATCCAGACAGGACCTGAGACATCCAGTCCGGACCAGGACATTCAGACAGGACCTGAGACATCCAGTCTGGACCAGGACATTCAGACTGGACCGGAGACATCCAGAGTAGACCTTGGAAACCAGACTGGACCTAGATATCCAGACTGGACCTGGACATCCAGACTGGACCTGAGACATCCAGACTAGACCTTGGAACCCAGACTAGACCTCGACATCCAGTCTGGACCTGGACATCCAGACTGGAACTGGACATCCTGTCTGGACCTGAGACATCCAGTCTGGACCTGAGACACCCAGATTGGACCTAGACATCCGGATTGGACCTGGAAATTCAGACTGGACCTGGACATTCAGACTGGACCTGGACCTGGACATCCAGACTGGACCTGGACGTTCAGACTAGACCTAGATATCCAGTCTGGACCTGGACATAAAGACTGGACCAGAGACATTTAATCTGTACCTGGACATCTAGACTGGACCTCGACCCCTAGACTGGACCTGGACATCCAGAGTGGACCTGGACATCCAGAGTGGACCTGGACATCAGGACTGGACCTGGACCTGGATACCCAGAATGAACCTGGACATCCCGTCTGGACCTAGACCTGGACATCCTGTCTGGACCTGGGCATCCAGACTGGACCTGAGACATCCAGACAGGACCTGAGACATCAAGACTGGACCTGGACATCCAGACTGGACCTAGATATCCAGACTGGACCTGGACATCCAGTCTGGACCTCGACATCCCAACTGGACCTGAGAAATCCAGTCTGGACCTGAGACATCCAGTCTGGACCTTGACATCCAGACAGGACCTGAGACATCCAGTCTGGACCAGGACATTCAGACTACACCTGAGACACCCAGATTAGACCTGGATATCCAGGATAGACTTGGACATCCAGTCTGGACCTGAGACATCGAGCCTGGACCTGGACATTCAAACTGGACCTGAGACATACAGTCTGGACCTGGACATCCAGACTGGACCTGATACATTCAAACTGGACCTGCTCATACAGATTGGACCTGACACATTCAAACTGGACCTCAGAAATCCAGAATGTACCTGGACATCCAGACTAGACCAGAGACATCCAGACTGGTCCTGGACCTGGACATCCAGACTGGACCTGGACCTGGACATCCAGACTGGACCTGGACATTCAAACTGGATCTGAGACATACTGACTGGACCTGGACCTGGACATCCATACTGGAAATGGACATTCAAACTGGACCTGAGACATCCAGACTAGACCTGGATATCCAGACTATACCTGGACATCCAGATTGGACCTGGCCATCCAGACTGTACCTGAACATTCAAACTGGACTTCGACCTGGACTTTCAAACTGGACCTGGACCTGAACATCTCGACTGAAGCTGACACATTCAGACTGTACCTGAGACGTCAAGACTAGACCTGGATATCCAGACTACACCGGGACATCCAGATTGGACCTGGACATACAGTCTGGACCAGGACATCCAGATTGTACCTGGACATCCAAACTGGACCTGGACATCCAGTCTGGACCCGCACATCCAGATTGGACCTGGACATCCAGTCTGGACCCGGACATCCGACTGAACCTGGACCTGGACATCCAGACTGGACCCGGACATCCAGACTGGACCTGGACATCCAGACTGGACCTGAGACATTCAAACTGGACCTTAGACATACTGATTAGACCTGGATATCCAGAATAGACCGGGACATCCAGTCTGAACCTTGGATATCCAGTCTGGACCTGAGACATCCAGATTAGACCTGGATATCCAGACTAGACCTGGACATCCAGTCTGGACCTTGGATATCCAGTCTGGACCTGAGACATCCTGCCTGGAACTAAGACATTCAAACTGGACCTGAGACATCCAGATTAGACCTGGATATCCAGGATAGACCTGGACATCCAGTCTGGACCTGAGACATCGAGCCTGGACCTGGACATTCAAACTGGACCTGAGACATCCAGTCTGGACCAGAGACTTCCTGTCTGGTTCTGAGACATCCAGTCTGGACCTGGACATCCAGTCTGGACCTCGACATCCAGACAGGACCTGAGACATCCAGTCCGGACCAGGACATTCAGACAGGACCTGAGACATCCAGTCTGGACCAGGACATTCAGACTGGACCGGAGACATCCAGAGTAGACCTTGGAAACCAGACTGGACCTAGATATCCAGACTGGACCTGGACATCCAGACTGGACCTGAGACATCCAGACTAGACCTTGGAAACCAGACCAGACCTCGACATCCAGTCTGGACCTGGACATCCAGACTGGACCTGGACATCCTGTCTGGACCTGAGACATCCAGTCTGGACCTGAGACACCCAGATTGGACCTAGACATCCAGATTGGACCTGGACATTCAGACTGGACCTGGACATTCAGACTGGACCTGGACCTGGACATCCAGACTGGACCTGGACGTTCAGACTAGACTTAGATATCCAGTCTGTACCTGGACATAAAGACTGGTCCAGAGACATTTAATCTGTACCTGGACATCTAGACTGGACCTCGACCCCTAGACTGGACCTGGACATCCAGAGTGGACCTGGACATCCAGAGTGGACCTGGACATCAGGACTGGACCTGGACCTGGATACCCAGAATGAACCTGGACATCCCGTCTGGACCTAGACCTGGACATCCTGTCTGGACCTGGGCATCCAGACTGGACCTGAGACATCCAGACAGGACCTGAGACATCAAGACTGGACCTGGACATCCAGACTGGACCTAGATATCCAGACTGGACCTGGACATCCAGTCTGGACCTCGACATCCCAACTGGACCTGAGAAATCCAGTCTGGACCTGAGACATCCAGTCTGGACCTTGACATCCAGACAGGACCTGAGACATCCAGTCTGGACCAGGACATTCAGACTACACCTGAGACACCCAGATTAGACCTGGATATCCAGGATAGACCTGGACATCCAGTCTGGACCTGAGACATCGAGCCTGGACCTGGACATTCAAACTGGACCTGAGACATACAGTCTGGACCTGGACATCCAGACTGGACCTGATACATTCAAACTGGACCTGCTCATACAGATTGGACCTGACACATTCAAACTGGACCTCAGAAATCCAGAATGTACCTGGACATCCAGACTAGACCAGAGACATCCAGACTGGTCCTGGACCTGGACATCTAGACTGGACCTGGACCTGGACATCCAGACTGGACCTGGACATTCAAACTGGATCTGAGACATACTGACTGGACCTGGACCTGGACATCCAGTCTGGACCTGAGACATCCAGACTAGACCTGAGACATCCAGACTAGACCTGGATATCCAGACTAGACCTGGACATAAAGACTGGACCTGGACATCCAAACTGGACCCGGACATCCAGACTGGACTTGAGACATTCAAACTGGACCTGAGTAATCCAGAATATACCTGGATATCCAGACTAGACCTGGAAATCCAGACTGGACCTTGACATCCAGACTGGACCTGAGACATTCAGACTGGACCTGGACATTCAGACTGGACCTGGACCTGGACATCCAGACTGGACCTGGACCTGGACATCCAGACTGGACCTGGACATTCAAACTGGATCTGAGACATACAGACTGGACCTGGACCTGGACATCCAGTCTTGACCTGAGACATCCAGACTAGACCTGAGACATCCAGACTAGACCTGGATATCCAGACTAGACCTGGACATCCAGACAGGACCTGAACCTGGACATCTAGACTGCACTTGGACATTCAAACTGGACCTGATACATTCAGACTGGACCTGGACCTGGACATCCAGACTGGACCTGGACATTCAAACTGGATCTGAGACATACTGACTGGACCTGGACCTGGACATCCAGTCTTGACCTGAGACATCCAGACTAGACCTGAGACATCCAGACTAGACCTGGATATCCAGACTAGACCTGGACATCCAGACAGGACCTGAACCTGGACATCTAGACTGCACTTGGACATTCAAACTGGACCTGATACATTCAGACTGGACCTGGACCTCAACATCTAGACTGGACCTGGACCTGGACATCCATACTGGAAATGGACATTCAAACTGGACCTGAGACATCCAGACTAGACCTGGATATCCAGACTATACCTGGACATCCAGATTGGACCTGGCCATCCAGACTGTACCTGAACATTCAAACTGGACTTCGACCTGGACTTTCAAACTGGACCTGGACCTGAACATCTCGACTGAAGCTGACACATTCAGACTGTACCTGAGACGTCAAGACTAGACCTGGATATCCAGACTACACCGGGACATCCAGATAGGACCTAGACATACAGTCTGGACCAGGACATCCAGATTGTACCTGGACATCCAAACTGGACCTGGACATCCAGTCTGGACCCGCACATCCAGATTGGACCTGGACATCCAGTCTGGACCCAGACATCCGACTGAACCTGGACCTGGACATCCAGACTGGACCCGGACATCCAGACTGGACCTGGACATCCAGACTGGACCTGAGACCTTCAAACTGGACCTTAGACATACTGATTAGACCTGGATATCCAGAATAGACCGGGACATCCAGTCTGAACCTTGGATATCCAGTCTGGACCTGAGACATCCAGATTAGACCTGGATATCCAGACTAGACCTGGACATCCAGTCTGGACCTTGGATATCCAGTCTGGACCTGAGACATCCTGCCTGGAACTAAGACATTCAAACTGGACCTGAGACATCCAGATTAGACCTGGATATCCAGGATAGACCTGGACATCCAGTCTGGACCTGAGACATCGAGCCTGGACCTGGACATTCAAACTGGACCTGAGACATCCAGACTGGACCTGAGACATCCAGTCTGGACCAGAGACATCCTGTCTGGTTCTGAGACATCCAGACTGGACTTGGATATCCAGTCTGGACCTGGACATCCAGTCTGGACCTTAGACATCCAGTCTGGACCTGGACATCCAGTCTGGACCTCGACATCCAGACAGGACCTGAGACATCCAGTCCGGACCAGGACATTCAGACAGGACCTGAGACATCCAGTCTGGACCAGGACATTCAGACTGGACCGGAGACATCCAGAGTAGACCTTGGAAACCAGACTGGACCTAGATATCCAGACTGGACCTGGACATCCAGTCTGGACCTCGACATCCCGACTGGACCTGAGAAATCCAGTCTGGACCTGAGACATCCATTCTGGACCTTGACATCCAGAAAGGACCTGAGACATCCAGTCTGGACCAGGACATTCAGACTGGACCTGAGACATCCAGACTAGACCTTGGAAACCAGACCAGACCTCGACATCCAGTCTGGACCTGGACATCCAGACTGGACCTGGACATCCTGTCTGGACCTGAGACATCCAGTCTGGACCTGAGACATCCAGATTGGACCTAGACATCCAGATTGGACCTGGACATTCAGACTGGACCTGGACATTCAGACTGGACCTGGACCTGGACATCCAGACTGGACCTGGACGTTCAGACTAGACCTAGATATCCAGTCTGGACCTGGACATAAAGACTGGACCAGAGACATTTAATCTGTACCTGGACATGTAGACTGGACCTCGACCCCTAGACTGGACCTGGACATCCAGAGTGGACCTGGACATCCAGAGTGGACCTGGACATCCGGACTGGACCTTGACCTGGATACCCAGAAAGAACCTGGACATTCCGTCTGGACCTAGACCTGGACATCCTGTCTTGACCTGGGCATCCAGACTGGACCTGAGACATCCAGACAGGACCTGAGACATCAAGACTGGACCTGGACATCCAGACTGGACCTAGATATCCAGACTGGACCTGGACATCCAGTCTGGACCTGAGACATCCAGTCTGGACCTCGACATCCAGACTGGACCTAGATATCCAGACTGGACCTGGACATCCAGTCTGGACCTCGACATCCCAACTGGACCTGAGAAATCCAGTCTGGACCTGAGACATCCAGTCTGGACCTTGACATCCAGACAGGACCTGAGACATCCAGTCTGGACCAGGACATTCAGACTACACCTGAGACACCCAGATTAGACCTGGATATCCAGGATAGACCTGGACATCCAGTCTGGACCTGAGACTTCGAGCCTGGACCTGAGACATCCAGACTGGACCTGACACATCAAGACTGGACCTGGACATCCAGACTGGACCTGAGACATCCAGACTGGACTTGGACATCCGTACTGGAAATGGACCTGGGCATCCAGACTGGACCTGGAAATTCAGAATTGACCTGGACCTGGACATCCAGACTGGACCTGGACATTCAAACTGGAACTGAGACATCCAGACTAGACCTGGATATCCAGACTGGTCGTGAACATTCAAACTTGACCGGAGACATCCAGACTATACCTGGATATAAAGACTAGACCTGGAAATCCTGTCTGGACCTGAGACATCCAGACTAGACCTGGACATCCAGACTGGAACTGAAACATCCAGACTGGATCTGAGACATACTGACTGGACCTAGACCTGGACATCCAGTCTGGACCTGAGACATCCAGACTAGACCTGAGACATCCAGACTAGACCTGAGACATCCAGACTAGACCTGGATATCCAGACTAGACCTGGACATAAAGACTGGACCTGGACATCCAAACTGGACCCGGACATCCAGACTGGACTTGAGACATTCAAACTGGACCTGAGTAATCCAGAATATACCTGGATATCCAGACTAGACCTGGAAATCCAGACTGGACCTTGACATCCAGACTGGACCTGAGACATTCAGACTGGACCTGGACCTGGACATCCAGACTGGACCTGGACCTGGACATCCAGACTGGACCTGGACATTCAAACTGGATCTGAGACATCTAGACTGGACCTGGACCTGGACATCCAGTCTTGACCTGAGACATCCAGATTAGACCTGAGACATCCAGACTAGACCTGGAAATCCAGACTGGACCTTGACATCCAGACTGGACCTGAGACATTCAGACTGGACCTGGACATTCAGACTGGACCTGGACCTGGACATCCAGACTGGACCTGGACCTGGACATCCAGACTGGACCTGGACATTCAAACTGGATCTGAGACATACTGTCTGGACCTGGACCTGGACATCCAGTCTTGACCTGAGACATCCAGACTAGACCTGAGACATCCAGACTAGACCTGGATATCCAGACTAGACCTGGACATCCAGACAGGACCTGAACCTGGACATCTAGACTGCACTTGGACATTCAAACTGGACCTGATACATTCAGACTGGACCTGGACCTGGACATCCAGACTGGACCTGGACATTCAAACTGGATCTGAGACATACTGACTGGACCTGGACCTGGACATCCAGTCTTGACCTGAGACATCCAGACTAGACCTGAGACATCCAGACAGGACCTGAACCTGGACATCTAGACTGCACTTGGACATTCAAACTGGACCTGATACATTCAGACTGGACCTGAGACATCCGGACTGGACCTGGACCTCAACATCTAGACTGGACCTGGACCTGGACATCCATACTGGAAATGGACATTCAATCTGGACCTGAGACATCCAGACTAGAACTGGATATCCAGACTATACCTGGACATCCAGATTGGACCTGGCCATCCAGACTGTACCTGAACATTCAAACTGGACTTCGACCTGGACTTTCAAACTGGACCTGGACCTGAACATCTCGACTGAAGCTGACACATTCAGACTGTACCTGAGACGTCAAGACTAGACCTGGATATCCAGACTACACCGGGACATCCAGATTGGACCTGGACATACAGTCTGGACCAGGACATCCAGATTGTACCTGGACATCCAAACTGGACCTGGACATCCAGTCTGGACCCGCACATCCAGATTGGACCTGGACATCCAGTCTGGACCCGGACATCCGACTGAACCTGGACCTGGACATCCAGACTGGACCCGGACATCCAGACTGGACCTGGACATCCAGACTGGACCTGAGACATTCAAACTGGACCTTAGACATACTGATTAGACCTGGATATCCAGAATAGACCGGGACATCCAGTCTGAACCTTGGATATCCAGTCTGGACCTGAGACATCCAGATTAGACCTGGATATCCAGACTAGACCTGGACATCCAGTCTGGACCTTGGATATCCAGTCTGGACCTGAGACATCCTGCCTGGAACTAAGACATTCAAACTGGACCTGAGACATCCAGATTAGACCTGGATATCCAGGATAGACCTGGACATCCAAACTGGACCTGGACATCCAGTCTGGACCCGCACATCCAGATTGGACCTGGACATCCAGTCTGGACCCGGACATCCGACTGAAACTGGACCTGGACATCCAGACTGGACCCGGACATCCAGACTGGACCTGGACATCCAGACTGGACCTGAGACATTCAAACTGGACCTTAGACATACTGATTAGACCTGGATATCCAGAATAGACCGGGACATCCAGTCTGAACCTTGGATATCCAGTCTGGACCTGAGACATCCAGATTAGACCTGGATATCCAGACTAGACCTGGACATCCAGTCTGGACCTCGACATCCCTACTGGACCTGAGAAATCCAGTCTGGACCTGAGACATCCAGATTGGACCTGGACATCCAGACTGGACCTGACACATCAAGACTGGTCCTTGATGTCCAGATTGGACCTGAGACATCACGACTGGACCTGGACATTCAGACTGGACCTGGACATTCAGACTGGACCTGGACCTGGACATCCAGACTGGACCTGGACATTCAGACTGGACCTGAGAAATCCAGTCTGGACCTGGACATTCAGACTGGACATGAGACATCCAGACTAGACCAAGATGTCCAGTCTGGACCTGGACATAAAGACTGGACCTGGACATCCAGAGTGGACCTGGACATCCGGACTGGACCTGGATACCCAGACTGAACCTGGACATCCAGTCTGGACCTCGACATCCCTACTGGACCTGAGAAATCCAGTCTGGACCTGAGACATCCAGATTGGACCTGGACATCCAGACTGGACCTGACACATCAAGACTGGTCCTTGATGTCCAGATTGGACCTGAGACATCACGACTGGACCTGGACATTCAGACTGGACCTGGACATTCAGACTGGACCTGGACCTGGACATCCAGACTGGACCTGGACATTCAGACTGGACCTGAGAAATCCAGTCTGGACCTGGACATTCAGACTGGACATGAGACATCCAGACTAGACCAAGATATCCAGTCTGGACCTGGACATAAAGACTGGACCTGGACATCCAGAGTGGACCTGGAAATCCGGACTGGACCTGGATACCCAGACTGAACCTGGACATCCAGTCTGGACCTCGACATCCCTACTGGACCTGAGAAATCCAGTCTGGACCTGAGACATCCAGTCTGGACCTTGACATCCAGACAGGACCTGAGACATCCAGTCTGGACCAGGACATTCAGACTGGACCGGAGACATCCAGACTAGACCTTGGGAACCAGACCAGACCTCGACATCCAGTCTGGACCTGGACATCCAGACTGGACCTGGACATCCTGTCTGGACCTAAGACATCCAGTCTGGACCTGAGACATCCAGATTGGACCTGGACAACCAGATTGGACCTGGACATTCAGACTTGTCCTTGATGTCCAGATTGGACCTGAGACATCACGACTGGACCTGGACATTCAGACTGGACCTGGACATTCAGACTGGACCTGGACATCCAGACTGGACCTGGACATTCAGACTGGACCTGAGAAATCCAGTCTGGACCTGAGACATCCAGATTGGACCTGGACATCCAGATTGGACCTGGACATTCAGACTGGTCCTTGATGTCCAGATTGGACCTGAGACATCACGACTGGACCTGGACGCTCAGCCTGGACCTGGACATTCAGACTGGACCTGGACATCCAGCCTGGACCTGTGACATCCATACTAGACCTGAGACATCCAGCCTGGACCTCGACATCCAGACTGGACCTAGATATCCAGACTGGACCTGGACATAAAGACTGGACCTCGACATCCCAACTGGACCTGAGAAATCCAGTCTGGACCTGAGACATCTAGTCTGGACCTTGACATCCAGACAGGACCTGAGACATCCAGTCTGGACCAGGACATTCAGACTGGACCGGAGACATCCAGACTAGATCTTGGGAACCAGACCAGACCTCGACATCCAGTGTGGACCTGGACATCCAGACTGGACCTGGACATCCTGTCTGGACCTAAGACATCCAGTCTGGACCTGAGACATCCAGATTGGACCTGGACATCCAGATTGGACCTGGACATTCAGACTGGTCCTTGATGTCCAGATTGGACCTGAGACATCACGACTGGACCTGGACATTCAGACTGGACCTGGACATTCAGACTGGACCTGGACCTGGACATCCAGACTGGACCTGGACATTCAGACTGGACCTGAGAAATCCAGTCTGGACCTGGACATTCAGACTGGACATGAGACATCCAGACTAGACCAAGATGTCCAGTCTGGACCTGGACATAAAGACTGGACCTGGACATCCAGAGTGGACCTGGACATCCGGACTGGACCTGGATACCCAGACTGGACCTGGACATCCAGTCTGGACCTCGACATCCCTACTGGACCTGAGAAATCCAGTCTGGACCTGAGACATCCAGATTGGACCTGGACATCCAGACTGGACCTGACACATCAAGACTGGTCCTTGATGTCCAGATTGGACCTGAGACATCACGATTGGACCTGGACATTCAGACTGGACCTGGACATTCAGACTGGACCTGGACCTGGACATCCAGACTGGACCTGGACATTCAGACTGGACCTGAGAAATCCAGTCTGGACCTGGACATTCAGACTGGACATGAGACATCCAGACTAGACCAAGATATCCAGTCTGGACCTGGACATAAAGACTGGACCTTGACCCCTAGACTGGACCTGGACATCCAGAGTTGACCTGGACATCCGGACTGGACCTGGATACCCAGACTGAACCTGGACATCCAGTCTGGACCTCGACATCCCTACTGGACCTGAGAAATCCAGTCTGGACCTGAAACATCCAGTCTGGACCTTGACATAAAGACTGGACCTTGACCCCTAGACTGGACCTGGACATCCAGAGTGGACCTGGACATCCGGACTGGACCTGGATACCCAGACTGAACCTGGACATCCCGTCTGGACCTGGACCTGGACATCCGGTCTGGACCTGGGCATCCAGACTGGACCTGAGACATCCAGACTGGACCTGACACATCAAGACTGGACCTGGACATCCAGACTGGACCTGAGACATCCAGACTGGACATGGACATCCAGACTGGACCTGAGACATCCAGTCTGGACCTGAGACATTCAGACTGGTCCTTGATGTCCAGATTGGACCTGAGACATCACGACTGGACCTGGACATTCCGACTGGACCTGGACATTCAGACTGGACCTGGACCTGGACATCCAGACTGGACCTGGACATTCAGACTGGACCTGAGAAATCCAGTCTGGACCTGGACATTCAGACTGGACATGAGACATCCAGACTAGACCAAGATATCCAGTCTGGACCTGGACATAAAGACTGGACCTTGACCCCTAGACTGGACCTGGACATCCAGAGTGGACCTGGACATCCGGACTGGACCTGGTTACCCAGACTGAACCTGGACATCCCGTCTGGACCTGGACCTGTACATCCTGACTGGACCTGGGCATCCAGACTGGACCTTAGACATCCAGACTGGACCTGACACATCAAGACTGGACCTGGACATCCAGACTGGACCGGAGACATCCAGACTGGACCTGGACATCCAGACTGGACCTGTGACATCCAGTCTGGACCTGAGACATCCAGACTAGACCTAGATATCCACACTAGACCTGGACATCCAGTCTGGACCTGGACATCAAGACTGGACCTGGACATCCAGACTGGACCTGAGACATTCAGACTGGACCAGGACATCCACACTGGACCTGAGACATTCAGACTAGACCTGGACATCCATACTGGAAATGGACCTGGGCATCCAGACTGGACCTGGACATTCAGAATTGACCTGGACCTGGACATCCAGACTGGACCTGGACATCCAAACTGGAACTGAGACATCCAGACTAGACCTGGATATCCAGACTGGTCCTGAACATTCAAACTGGACCTAGACATGGACATCCAGACTGGACCTGGACATTCAAACTGGACCGGAGACATCCAGACTATACCTGGATATAAAGACTAGACCTGGAAATCCTATCTGGACCTGAGACATCCAGACTAGACCTGGACATCCAGACTGGAACTGAAACATCCAGACTGGAACTGAGACATTGAGACGGGACCTGGACCTGGATATCCAGACTGGATGTGAGACATTCAAAGAGGACCTCTAACATCCAGACTATACCTGGATATAAAGACTAGACCTGGACATCCTGTCTGGACCTCGACATCCTGTCTGGACCTGAGACATCCAGTCTGGACCAGAGACATTCAGACTGGACCTGAGACATCCAGACTGGACCTGGACCTGGACATTCCGACTGGACCTGAGACATCCAGACTGGACCTGGACCTGGACATCTAGACTGGACCTGAGACATTCAAAATGGACCTGGAACTGGACATCTAATCTGGACCTGGACATCCAGACTGGACCTGGACGTTCAGACTAGACCTAGATATCCAGTCTGGACCTGGACATAAAGACTGGATCAGAGACATTTAATCTGTACCTGGACATCTAGACTGGACCTCGACCCCTAGACTGGACCTGGACATCCGGACTGGACCTGGACCTGGATACCCAGAATGAACCTGGACATCCCATCTGGACCTAGACCTGGACATCCTGTCTGGACCTGGGCATCCAGACTGGACCTGAGACATCCAGACAGGACCTGAGACATCAAGACTGGACCTGGACATCCAGACTGGACCTAGATACCCAGACTGGACCTGGACATCCAGTCTGGACCTGAGACATTCAGTCTGGACCTGGACATCCAGACTGGACCTAGATATCCAGACTGGACCTGGACATCCAGACTGGACCTGAGACATCCAGTCTGGACCAGGACATTCAGACTACACCTGAGACACCCAGATTAGACCTGGATATCCAGGATAGACCTGGACATCCAGTCTGGACCTGAGACATCGAGCCTGGACCTGAGACATCCAGTCTGGACCTGGACATCCAGCCTGGACCTGAGACATCCATACTAGACCTGAGACATCCAGTCTGGACCTCGACATCCAGACTGGACCTAGATATCCAGACTGGACCTGGACATCCAGTCTGGACCTCGACATCCCTACTGGACCTGAGAAATCCAGTCTGGACCTGAGACATCCAGTCTGGACCTTGACATCCAGACAGGACCTGAGACATCCAGTCTGGACCAGGACATTCAGACTGGACCGGAGACATCCAGACTAGACCTTGGGAACCAGACCAGACCTCGACATCCAGTCTGGACCTGGACATCCAGACTGGACCTGGACATCCTGTCTGGACCTAAGACATCCAGTCTGGACCTGAGACATCCAGATTGGACCTGGACATCCAGACTGGACCTGGACATTCAGACTGGTCCTTGATGTCCAGATTGGACCTGAGACATCACGACTGGACCTGGACATTCAGACTGGACCTGGACATTCAGACTGGACCTGGACCTGGACATCCAGACTGGACCTGGACATTCAGACTGGACATGAGACATCCAGACTAGACCAAGATATCCAGTCTGGACCTGGACATAAAGACTGGACCTTGACCCCTAGACTGGACCTGGACATCCAGAGTGGACCTGGACTTCCGGACTGGACCTGGATACCCAGACTGAACCTGGACATCCCGTCTGGACGTGGACCTGGACATCCTGTCTGGACCTGGGCATCCAGACTGGACCTGAGACATCCAGACTGGACCTGACACATCAAGACTGGACCTGGACATCCAGACTGGACCGGAGACATCCAGACTGGACCTGGACATCCAGACTGGACCTGAGACATCCAGACTGGACCTGAGACATCCAGACTAGACCTAGATATCCACACTAGACCTGGACATCCAGTCTGGACCTGGACATCAAGACTGGACCTGGACATCCAGACTGGACCTGAGACATTCAGACTGGACCAGGACATCCACACTGGACCTGAGACATTCAGACTAGACCTGGACATCCATACTGGAAATGGACCTGGGCATCCAGACTGGACCTGGACATTCAGAATTGACCTGGACCTGGACATCCAGACTGGACCTGGACATCCAAACTGGAACTGAGACATCCAGACTAGACCTGGATATCCAGACTGGTCCTGAACATTCAAACTGGACCTAGACCTGGACATCCAGACTGGACCTGGACATTCAGACTGGACCTGAGAAATCCAGTCTGGACCTGGACATTCAGACTGGACATGAGACATCCAGACTAGACCAAGATATCCAGTCTGGACCTGGACATAAAGACTGGACCTGGACATCCAGAGTGGACCTGGACATCAAGACTGGACCTGGATACCCAGACTGGACCTGGACATCCAGTCTGGACCTCGACTTCCCTACTGGACCTGAGAAATCCAGTCTGGACCTGAGACATCCAGATTGGACCTGGACATCCAGACTGGACCTGACACATCAAGACTGGTCCTTGATGTCCAGATTGGACCTGAGACATCACGACTGGACCTGGACATTCAGACTGGACCTGGACATTCAGACTGGACCTGGACCTGGACATCCAGACTGGACCTGGACATTCAGACTGGACCTGAGAAATCCAGTCTGGACCTGGACATTCAGACTGGACATGAGACATCCAGACTAGACCAAGATATCCAGTCTGGACCTGGACATAAAGACTGGACCTTGACCCCTAGACTGGACCTGGACATCCAGAGTTGACCTGGACATCCGGACTGGACCTGGATACCCAGACTGAACCTGGACATCCAGTCTGGACCTCGACATCCCTACTGGACCTGAGAAATCCAGTCTGGACCTGAAACATCCAGTCTGGACCTTGACATAAAGACTGGACCTTGACCCCTAGACTGGACCTGGACATCCAGAGTGGACCTGGACATCCGGACTGGACCTGGATACCCAGACTGAACCTGGACATCCCGTCTGGACCTGGACCTGGACATCCGGTCTGGACCTGGGCATCCAGACTGGACCTGAGACATCCAGACTGGACCTGACACATCAAGACTGGACCTGGACATCCAGACTGGACCTGAGACATCCAGACTGGACATGGACATCCAGACTGGACCTGAGACATCCAGTCTGGACCTGAGACATTCAGACTGGTCCTTGATGTCCAGATTGGACCTGAGACATCACGACTGGACCTGGACATTCCGACTGGACCTGGACATTCAGACTGGACCTGGACCTGGACATCCAGACTGGACCTGGACATTCAGACTGGACCTGAGAAATCCAGTCTGGACCTGGACATTCAGACTGGACATGAGACATCCAGACTAGACCAAGATATCCAGTCTGGACCTGGACATAAAGACTGGACCTTGACCCCTAGACTGGACCTGGACATCCAGAGTGGACCTGGACATCCGGACTGGACCTGGATACCCAGACTGAACCTGGACATCCCGTCTGGACCTGGACCTGTACATCCTGACTGGACCTGGGCATCCAGACTGGACCTTAGACATCCAGACTGGACCTGACACATCAAGACTGGACCTGGACATCCAGACTGGACCTGTGACATCCAGTCTGGACCTGAGACATCCAGACTAGACCTAGATATCCACACTAGACCTGGACATCCAGTCTGGACCTGGACATCAAGACTGGACCTGGACATCCAGACTGGACCTGAGACATTCAGACTGGACCAGGACATCCACACTGGACCTGAGACATTCAGACTAGACCTGGACATCCATACTGGAAATGGACCTGGGCATCCAGACTGGACCTGGACATTCAGAATTGACCTGGACCTGGACATCCAGACTGGACCTGGACATCCAAACTGGAACTGAGACATCCAGACTAGACCTGGATATCCAGACTGGTCCTGAACATTCAAACTGGACCTAGACATGGACATCCAGACTGGACCTGGACATTCAAACTGGACCGGAGACATCCAGACTATACCTGGATATAAAGACTAGACCTGGAAATCCTATCTGGACCTGAGACATCCAGACTAGACCTGGACATCCAGACTGGAACTGAAACATCCAGACTGGAACTGAGACATTGAGACGGGACCTGGACCTGGATATCCAGACTGGATGTGAGACATTCAAAGAGGACCTCTAACATCCAGACTATACCTGGATATAAAGACTAGACCTGGACATCCTGTCTGGACCTCGACATCCTGTCTGGACCTGAGACATCCAGTCTGGACCAGAGACATTCAGACTGGACCTGAGACATCCAGACTGGACCTGGACCTGGACATTCCGACTGGACCTGAGACATCCAGACTGGACCTGGACCTGGACATCTAGACTGGACCTGAGACATTCAAAATGGACCTGGAACTGGACATCTAATCTGGACCTGGACATCCAGACTGGACCTGGACGTTCAGACTAGACCTAGATATCCAGTCTGGACCTGGACATAAAGACTGGATCAGAGACATTTAATCTGTACCTGGACATCTAGACTGGACCTCGACCCCTAGACTGGACCTGGACATCCGGACTGGACCTGGACCTGGATACCCAGAATGAACCTGGACATCCCATCTGGACCTAGACCTGGACATCCTGTCTGGACCTGGGCATCCAGACTGGACCTGAGACATCCAGACAGGACCTGAGACATCAAGACTGGACCTGGACATCCAGACTGGACCTAGATACCCAGACTGGACCTGGACATCCAGTCTGGACCTGAGACATTCAGTCTGGACCTGGACATCCAGACTGGACCTAGATATCCAGACTGGACCTGGACATCCAGACTGGACCTGAGACATCCAGTCTGGACCAGGACATTCAGACTACACCTGAGACACCCAGATTAGACCTGGATATCCAGGATAGACCTGGACATCCAGTCTGGACCTGAGACATCGAGCCTGGACCTGAGACATCCAGTCTGGACCTGGACATCCAGCCTGGACCTGAGACATCCATACTAGACCTGAGACATCCAGTCTGGACCTCGACATCCAGACTGGACCTAGATATCCAGACTGGACCTGGACATCCAGTCTGGACCTCGACATCCCTACTGGACCTGAGAAATCCAGTCTGGACCTGAGACATCCAGTCTGGACCTTGACATCCAGACAGGACCTGAGACATCCAGTCTGGACCAGGACATTCAGACTGGACCGGAGACATCCAGACTAGACCTTGGGAACCAGACCAGACCTCGACATCCAGTCTGGACCTGGACATCCAGACTGGACCTGGACATCCTGTCTGGACCTAAGACATCCAGTCTGGACCTGAGACATCCAGATTGGACCTGGACATCCAGACTGGACCTGGACATTCAGACTGGTCCTTGATGTCCAGATTGGACCTGAGACATCACGACTGGACCTGGACATTCAGACTGGACCTGGACATTCAGACTGGACCTGGACCTGGACATCCAGACTGGACCTGGACATTCAAACTGGACCGGGACATCCAGACTGGACCTAGATATCCAGACTGGACCTGGACATTCAAACTGGACCGGAGACATCCAGACTATACCTGGATATAAAGACTAGACCTGGAAATCCTGTCTGGACCTGAGACATCCAGACTAGACCTGGACATCCAGACTGGAACTGAAACATCCAGACTGGACCTGAGACATCCAGACTGGACCTAGACCTGGACATCTAGACTGGACCTGAGACATTCAAAATGGACCTGGAACTGGACATCTAATCTGGACCTGAGACATTCAAACTGGACCTGGACTTCTAGACTGGACATGGACATTCAAACTGGACCTGAGACATCCAGACTATACCTGGACATCCAGACTGGACCCGGAAATCCAGACTGGACCTGGACCTGGTCATCCAGACTGGACATGGACATCCAGACTGGACCTGGACCTGGAAATGCAGACTGGACCTGAACATTCAGACTGGACCTGAGACATCCAGTTTAGATCTGGATATCCAGACTATACCTGGACATCCAGACTGGACCTGAGACATCCAGTGTGGACTTCGACATCCAGACTGGACCTGAGACATTCAGACTGGACCTGAGACATTCACACTGGACCTGGACCTGGACATCAAGACTGGACCTGGACCTGGATCTCCAGAACGGACCTGGACATCCAGACTGGACCCGGAAATCCAGACTGGACCTGGACATGCACATCCAGACTGGACCTGGACATCCAGACTCGACCCGGAAATCCAGACTGGACCTGGACCTGGACCTGGACATCCAGACTGGACCTGGACCTCCAGACTGGACCTGGACCTGGACATCAAGACTGGACCTGGACCTGGATCTCCAGAACGGACCTGGACATCCAGACTGGACCCGGAAATCCAGACTGGACCTGGACATGCACATCCAGACTGGACCTGGACATCCAGACTGGACCCGGAAATCCAGACTGGACCTGGACCTGGACATCCAGACTGGACCTGGATACCCAGACTGAACCTGGACATCCCGTCTGGACGTGGACCTGGACATCCTGTCTGGACCTGGGCATCCAGACTGGACCTGAGACATCCAGACTGGACCTGACACATCAAGACTGGACCTGGACATCCAGACTGGACCGGAGACATCCAGACTGGACCTGGACATCCAGACTGGACCTGAGACATCCAGACTGGACCTGAGACATCCAGACTAGACCTAGATATCCACACTAGACCTGGACATCCAGTCTGGACCTGGACATCAAGACTGGACCTGGACATCCAGACTGGACCTGAGACATTCAGACTGGACCAGGACATCCACACTGGACCTGAGACATTCAGACTAGACCTGGACATCCATACTGGAAATGGACCTGGGCATCCAGACTGGACCTGGACATTCAGAATTGACCTGGACCTGGACATCCAGACTGGACCTGGACATCCAAACTGGAACTGAGACATCCAGACTAGACCTGGATATCCAGACTGGTCCTGAACATTCAAACTGGACCTAGACCTGGACATCCAGACTGGACCTGGACATTCAGACTGGACCTGAGAAATCCAGTCTGGACCTGGACATTCAGACTGGACATGAGACATCCAGACTAGACCAAGATATCCAGTCTGGACCTGGACATAAAGACTGGACCTGGACATCCAGAGTGGACCTGGACATCAAGACTGGACCTGGATACCCAGACTGGACCTGGACATCCAGTCTGGACCTCGATTTCCCTACTGGACCTGAGAAATCCAGTCTGGACCTGAGACATCCAGATTGGACCTGGACATCCAGACTGGACCTGGGCATCCAGACTGGACCTGAGACATCCAGACTGGACCTGACACATCAAGACTGGACCTGGACATCCAGACTGGACCGGAGACATCCAGACTGGACCTGGACATCCAGACTGGACCTGAGACATCCAGACTGGACCTGAGACATCCAGACTAGACCTAGATATCCACACTAGACCTGGACATCCAGTCTGGACCTGGACATCAAGACTGGACCTGGACATCCAGACTGGACCTGAGACATTCAGACTGGACCAGGACATCCACACTGGACCTGAGACATTCAGACTAGACCTGGACATCCATACTGGAAATGGACCTGGGCATCCAGACTGGACCTGGACATTCAGAATTGACCTGGACCTGGACATCCAGACTGGACCTGGACATCCAAACTGGAACTGAGACATCCAGACTAGACCTGGATATCCAGACTGGTCCTGAACATTCAAACTGGACCTAGACCTGGACATCCAGACTGGACCTGGACATTCAGACTGGACCTGAGAAATCCAGTCTGGACCTGGACATTCAGACTGGACATGAGACATCCAGACTAGACCAAGATATCCAGTCTGGACCTGGACATAAAGACTGGACCTGGACATCCAGAGTGGACCTGGACATCAAGACTGGACCTGGATACCCAGACTGGACCTGGACATCCAGTCTGGACCTCGACTTCCCTACTGGACCTGAGAAATCCAGTCTGGACCTGAGACATCCAGATTGGACCTGGACATCCAGACTGGACCTGACACATCAAGACTGGTCCTTGATGTCCAGATTGGACCTGAGACATCACGACTGGACCTGGACATTCAGACTGGACCTGGACATTCAGACTGGACCTGGACCTGGACATCCAGACTGGACCTGGACATTCAGACTGGACCTGAGAAATCCAGTCTGGACCTGGACATTCAGACTGGACATGAGACATCCAGACTAGACCAAGATATCCAGTCTGGACCTGGACATAAAGACTGGACCTTGACCCCTAGACTGGACCTGGACATCCAGAGTTGACCTGGACATCCGGACTGGACCTGGATACCCAGACTGAACCTGGACATCCAGTCTGGACCTCGACATCCCTACTGGACCTGAGAAATCCAGTCTGGACCTGAAACATCCAGTCTGGACCTTGACATAAAGACTGGACCTTGACCCCTAGACTGGACCTGGACATCCAGAGTGGACCTGGACATCCGGACTGGACCTGGATACCCAGACTGAACCTGGACATCCCGTCTGGACCTGGACCTGGACATCCGGTCTGGACCTGGGCATCCAGACTGGACCTGAGACATCCAGACTGGACCTGACACATCAAGACTGGACCTGGACATCCAGACTGGACCTGAGACATCCAGACTGGACATGGACATCCAGACTGGACCTGAGACATCCAGTCTGGACCTGAGACATTCAGACTGGTCCTTGATGTCCAGATTGGACCTGAGACATCACGACTGGACCTGGACATTCCGACTGGACCTGGACATTCAGACTGGACCTGGACCTGGACATCCAGACTGGACCTGGACATTCAGACTGGACCTGAGAAATCCAGTCTGGACCTGGACATTCAGACTGGACATGAGACATCCAGACTAGACCAAGATATCCAGTCTGGACCTGGACATAAAGACTGGACCTTGACCCCTAGACTGGACCTGGACATCCAGAGTGGACCTGGACATCCGGACTGGACCTGGATACCCAGACTGAACCTGGACATCCCGTCTGGACCTGGACCTGTACATCCTGACTGGACCTGGGCATCCAGACTGGACCTTAGACATCCAGACTGGACCTGACACATCAAGACTGGACCTGGACATCCAGACTGGACCTGTGACATCCAGTCTGGACCTGAGACATCCAGACTAGACCTAGATATCCACACTAGACCTGGACATCCAGTCTGGACCTGGACATCAAGACTGGACCTGGACATCCAGACTGGACCTGAGACATTCAGACTGGACCAGGACATCCACACTGGACCTGAGACATTCAGACTAGACCTGGACATCCATACTGGAAATGGACCTGGGCATCCAGACTGGACCTGGACATTCAGAATTGACCTGGACCTGGACATCCAGACTGGACCTGGACATCCAAACTGGAACTGAGACATCCAGACTAGACCTGGATATCCAGACTGGTCCTGAACATTCAAACTGGACCTAGACATGGACATCCAGACTGGACCTGGACATTCAAACTGGACCGGAGACATCCAGACTATACCTGGATATAAAGACTAGACCTGGAAATCCTATCTGGACCTGAGACATCCAGACTAGACCTGGACATCCAGACTGGAACTGAAACATCCAGACTGGAACTGAGACATTGAGACGGGACCTGGACCTGGATATCCAGACTGGATGTGAGACATTCAAAGAGGACCTCTAACATCCAGACTATACCTGGATATAAAGACTAGACCTGGACATCCTGTCTGGACCTCGACATCCTGTCTGGACCTGAGACATCCAGTCTGGACCAGAGACATTCAGACTGGACCTGAGACATCCAGACTGGACCTGGACCTGGACATTCCGACTGGACCTGAGACATCCAGACTGGACCTGGACCTGGACATCTAGACTGGACCTGAGACATTCAAAATGGACCTGGAACTGGACATCTAATCTGGACCTGGACATCCAGACTGGACCTGGACGTTCAGACTAGACCTAGATATCCAGTCTGGACCTGGACATAAAGACTGGATCAGAGACATTTAATCTGTACCTGGACATCTAGACTGGACCTCGACCCCTAGACTGGACCTGGACATCCGGACTGGACCTGGACCTGGATACCCAGAATGAACCTGGACATCCCATCTGGACCTAGACCTGGACATCCTGTCTGGACCTGGGCATCCAGACTGGACCTGAGACATCCAGACAGGACCTGAGACATCAAGACTGGACCTGGACATCCAGACTGGACCTAGATACCCAGACTGGACCTGGACATCCAGTCTGGACCTGAGACATTCAGTCTGGACCTGGACATCCAGACTGGACCTAGATATCCAGACTGGACCTGGACATCCAGACTGGACCTGAGACATCCAGTCTGGACCAGGACATTCAGACTACACCTGAGACACCCAGATTAGACCTGGATATCCAGGATAGACCTGGACATCCAGTCTGGACCTGAGACATCGAGCCTGGACCTGAGACATCCAGTCTGGACCTGGACATCCAGCCTGGACCTGAGACATCCATACTAGACCTGAGACATCCAGTCTGGACCTCGACATCCAGACTGGACCTAGATATCCAGACTGGACCTGGACATCCAGTCTGGACCTCGACATCCCTACTGGACCTGAGAAATCCAGTCTGGACCTGAGACATCCAGTCTGGACCTTGACATCCAGACAGGACCTGAGACATCCAGTCTGGACCAGGACATTCAGACTGGACCGGAGACATCCAGACTAGACCTTGGGAACCAGACCAGACCTCGACATCCAGTCTGGACCTGGACATCCAGACTGGACCTGGACATCCTGTCTGGACCTAAGACATCCAGTCTGGACCTGAGACATCCAGATTGGACCTGGACATCCAGACTGGACCTGGACATTCAGACTGGTCCTTGATGTCCAGATTGGACCTGAGACATCACGACTGGACCTGGACATTCAGACTGGACCTGGACATTCAGACTGGACCTGGACCTGGACATCCAGACTGGACCTGGACATTCAAACTGGACCGGGACATCCAGACTGGACCTAGATATCCAGACTGGACCTGGACATTCAAACTGGACCGGAGACATCCAGACTATACCTGGATATAAAGACTAGACCTGGAAATCCTGTCTGGACCTGAGACATCCAGACTAGACCTGGACATCCAGACTGGAACTGAAACATCCAGACTGGACCTGAGACATCCAGACTGGACCTAGACCTGGACATCTAGACTGGACCTGAGACATTCAAAATGGACCTGGAACTGGACATCTAATCTGGACCTGAGACATTCAAACTGGACCTGGACTTCTAGACTGGACATGGACATTCAAACTGGACCTGAGACATCCAGACTATACCTGGACATCCAGACTGGACCCGGAAATCCAGACTGGACCTGGACCTGGTCATCCAGACTGGACATGGACATCCAGACTGGACCTGGACCTGGAAATGCAGACTGGACCTGAACATTCAGACTGGACCTGAGACATCCAGTTTAGATCTGGATATCCAGACTATACCTGGACATCCAGACTGGACCTGAGACATCCAGTGTGGACTTCGACATCCAGACTGGACCTGAGACATTCAGACTGGACCTGAGACATTCACACTGGACCTGGACCTGGACATCAAGACTGGACCTGGACCTGGATCTCCAGAACGGACCTGGACATCCAGACTGGACCCGGAAATCCAGACTGGACCTGGACATGCACATCCAGACTGGACCTGGACATCCAGACTCGACCCGGAAATCCAGACTGGACCTGGACCTGGACCTGGACATCCAGACTGGACCTGGACCTCCAGACTGGACCTGGACCTGGACATCAAGACTGGACCTGGACCTGGATCTCCAGAACGGACCTGGACATCCAGACTGGACCCGGAAATCCAGACTGGACCTGGACATGCACATCCAGACTGGACCTGGACATCCAGACTGGACCCGGAAATCCAGACTGGACCTGGACCTGGACATCCAGACTGGACCTGGACATCCAGACTGGATCTGGACCTTGAAATCCAGACTGGACCTGGACATTCAGGCTGGACCTGAGACATCCAGACTGGACCTGGACATCCAGACTGGACCTGAGACATTCAAACTAGACTTAAGACATCCAGACTAGACCTGGATATCCAGACTAGACCTGGACTTCCAGTCTGGACCTGAGACATTCAGACTGGACCTGCACCTGGACATCCAGACTGGACCTGAGGCATCCAGACTGGACCTGGACCTGGACATCCAGACTGGACATGGACATCCAGACTGGACCTGGACCTGGAAATGCAGACTGGACCTGGACATACAGACTGGACCTGAGACATCCAGACTAGATCTGGATATCCAGACTATACCTGGACATCCAGACTGGACCTGAGACATCCAGTGTGGACTTCGACATCCAGACTGGACCTGAGACGTTCAGATTGGACCGGGACATCCAGTCTGGACCTGGACCTGGACATCAAGACTGGACCTGGACCTGGATCTCCAGAATGGACCTGGACATCCAGACTGGACCCGGAAATCCAGACTGGACCTGGACCTGGACATCCAGACTGGACCTGGACATCCAGACTGGACCCGGAAATCCAGACTGGACCTGGACCTGGACATCCAGACTGGACCTGGACATCCAGACTGGATCTGGACCTTGAAATCCAGACTGGACCTGGACATTCAGGCAGGACCTGAGACATCCATACTGGACCTGGACATTCAGACTGGACTTGGACATCCAGACTGGACCTGAGACATTCAAACTGGACTTAAGACATCCAGACTAGACCTGGATATCCAGACTAGACCTGGACTTCCAGTCCGGACCTGAGACATTCAGACTGGACCTGCACCTGGACATCCAGACTGGACCTGAGACATCCAGACTGGTCCTGGACCTGGACATCCAGACTGGACCTGGACCTGGACATCCAGACTGGACCTGGACATTCCGACTAGACCTGAGACATCCAGACTGGACCTGGACATTCAGACTGGAACTGGACCTGGACATGCAGTCTGGATCTGGACATTCAAACTGGTCCTGAGACATTCAGACTGGACCTGAACCTGGACATCCAGACTGGACCTGAGACATCCAGACTGGTCCTGGACCTGGAAATCCAGAATGGACCTGGACCTGGACATTCAGACTGGACCTGAACATTCAAACTGGACCTGGACATCCAGACTGGACCTGAACATTCAAACTGGACCTGAGACATCCAGACTGGTCCTGGACCTGGACATCCAGACTGGACCTGGACCTGGACATCCAGACTGGACCTGGACATTCCGACTAGACCTGAGACATCCAGACTGGACCTGGACATTCAGACTGGAACTGGACCTGGACATGCAGTCTGGATCTTGACATTCAAACTGGTCCTGAGACATTCAGACTGGACCTGAACCTGGACATCCAGACTGGACCTGAGACATCCAGACTGGTCCTGGACCTGGAAATCCAGAATGGACCTGGACCTGGACCTGGACATTCAGACTGGACCTGAACATTCAAACTGGACCTGGACATCCAGACTGGACCTGAACATTCAAACTGGACCTGAGACTTTCAGTCTGGACATGGACCTGGTCATACAGATTGGACCTGACACATTCAAACTGGACCTGAGAAATCCAGAATGGACCTGGACATCCAGACTGGACGTGATACATCCAGATTGGTCCTTGACCTGGACATCCAGACTGGACCTGAACCTGGACATTCAGACTGGACCTGAACATTCAAACTGGACCTGGACATCCAGACTGGACCTGAACATTCAAACTGGACCTGAGACTTTCAGACTGGACATGGACCTGGTCATACAGATTGGACCTGACACATTCAAACTGGACCTGAGAAATCCAGAATGGACCTGGACATCCAGACTGGACGTGAGACATCCAGATTGGTCCTTGACCTGGACATCCAGACTGGACCTAGACCTGGACATCCAGACTGGACTTGAGACATTCAAACTGGACCTGAGAAATCCAGAATATACCTGGATATCCAGACTAGACCTGGATATCCAGACTGGACCTTGACATCCAGACTGGACCTGAGACATCCAGACTGGTCCTGGACCTGGACATCCAGACTGGACCTGGACCTGGACATCCAGACTGGACCTGGACATTCCGACTAGACCTGAGACATCCAGACTGGACCTGGACATTCAGACTGGAACTGGACCTGGACATGCAGTCTGGATCTGGACATTCAAACTGGTCCTGAGACATCCAGACTGGACCTGAACCTGGACATCCAGACTGGACCTGAGACATCCAGACTGGTCCTGGACCTGGAAATCCAGAATGGACCTGGACCTGGACATTCAGACTGGACCTGAACATTCAAACTGGACCTGGACATCCAGACTGGACCTGAACATTCAAACTGGACCTGAGACATCCAGACTGGTCCTGGACCTGGACATCCAGACTGGACCTGGACCTGGACATCCAGACTGGACCTGGACATTCCGACTAGACCTGAGACATCCAGACTGGACCTGGACATTCAGACTGGAACTGGACCTGGACATGCAGTCTGGATCTGGACATTCAAACTGGTCCTGAGACATTCAGACTGGACCTGAACCTGGACATCCAGACTGGACCTGAGACATCCAGACTGGTCCTGGACCTGGAAATCCAGAATGGACCTGGACCTGGACATTCAGACTGGACCTGAACATTCAAACTGGACCTGGACATCCAGACTGGACCTGAACATTCAAACTGGACCTGAGACTTTCAGTCTGGACATGGACCTGGTCATACAGATTGGACCTGACACATTCAAACTGGACCTGAGAAATCCAGAATGGACCTGGACATCCAGACTGGACGTGATACATCCAGATTGGTCCTTGACCTGGACATCCAGACTGGACCTGAACCTGGACATTCAGACTGGACCTGAACATTCAAACTGGACCTGGACATCCAGACTGGACCTGAACATTCAAACTGGACCAGAGACTTTCAGACTGGACATGGACCTGGTCATACAGATTGGACCTGACACATTCAAACTGGACCTGAGAAATCCAGAATGGACCTGGACATCCAGACTGGACGTGAGACATCCAGATTGGTCCTTGACCTGGACATCCAGACTGGACCTAGACCTGGACATCCAGACTGGACTTGAGACATTCAAACTGGACCTGAGAAATCCAGAATATACCTGGATATCCAGACTAGACCTGGATATCCAGACTGGACCTTGACATCCAGACTGGTCCTGGACCTGGACATCCAGACTGGACCTGGACCTGGACATCCAGACTGGACCTGGACATTCCGACTAGACCTGAGACATCCAGAATGGACCTGGACATCCAGACTGGACGTGATACATCCAGATTGGTCCTTGACCTGGACATCCAGACTGGACCTGAACCTGGACATTCAGACTGGACCTGAACATTCAAACTGGACCTGGACATCCAGACTGGACCTGAACATTCAAACTGGACCTGAGACTTTCAGACTGGACATGGACCTGGTCATACAGATTGGACCTGACACATTCAAACTGGACCTGAGAAATCCAGAATGGACCTGGACATCCAGACTGGACGTGAGACATCCAGATTGGTGCTTGACCTGGACATCCAGACTGGACCTGAACCTGGACATCCAGACTGGACTTGAGACATTCAAACTGGACCTGAGAAATCCAGAATATACCTGGATATCCAGACTAGACCTGGATATCCAGACTGGACCTTGACATCCAGACTGGACCTGAGACATCCAGACTGGTCCTGGACCTGGACATCCAGACTGGACCTGGACATTCCGACTAGACCTGAGACATCCAGACTGGACCTGGACATTCAGACTGGAACTGGACCTGGACATGCAGTCTGGATCTGGACATTCAAACTGGTCCTGAGACATCCAGACTGGACCTGAACCTGGACATCCAGACTGGACCTGAGACATCCAGACTGGTCCTGGACCTGGAAATCCAGAATGGACCTGGACCTGGACATTCAGACTGGACCTGAACATTCAAACTGGACCTGGACATCCAGACTGGACCTGAACATTCAAACTGGACCTGAGACATCCAGACTGGTCCTGGACCTGGACATCCAGACTGGACCTGGACCTGGACATCCAGACTGGACCTGGACATTCCGACTAGACCTGAGACATCCAGACTGGACCTGGACATTCAGACTGGAACTGGACCTGGACATGCAGTCTGGATCTGGACATTCAAACTGGTCCTGAGACATTCAGACTGGACCTGAACCTGGACATCCAGACTGGACCTGAGACATCCAGACTGGTCCTGGACCTGGAAATCCAGAATGGACCTGGACCTGGACATTCAGACTGGACCTGAACATTCAAACTGGACCTGGACATCCAGACTGGACCTGAACATTCAAACTGGACCTGAGACTTTCAGTCTGGACATGGACCTGGTCATACAGATTGGACCTGACACATTCAAACTGGACCTGAGAAATCCAGAATGGACCTGGACATCCAGACTGGACGTGATACATCCAGATTGGTCCTTGACCTGGACATCCAGACTGGACCTGAACCTGGACATTCAGACTGGACCTGAACATTCAAACTGGACCTGGACATCCAGACTGGACCTGAACATTCAAACTGGACCAGAGACTTTCAGACTGGACATGGACCTGGTCATACAGATTGGACCCGACACATTCAAACTGGACCTGAGAAATCCAGAATGGACCTGGACATCCAGACTGGACGTGAGACATCCAGATTGGTCCTTGACCTGGACATCCAGACTGGACCTAGACCTGGACATCCAGACTGGACTTGAGACATTCAAACTGGACCTGAGAAATCCAGAATATACCTGGATATCCAGACTAGACCTGGATATCCAGACTGGACCTTGACATCCAGACTGGTCCTGGACCTGGACATCCAGACTGGACCTGGACCTGGACATCCAGACTGGACCTGGACATTCCGACTAGACCTGAGACATCCAGAATGGACCTGGACATCCAGACTGGACGTGATACATCCAGATTGGTCCTTGACCTGGACATCCAGACTGGACCTAGACCTGGACATCCAGACTGGACTTGAGACATTCAAACTGGACCTGAGAAATCCAGAATATACCTGGATATCCAGACTGGACCTGGATATCCAGACTGGACCTTGACATCCAGACTGGTCCTGGACCTGGACATCCAGACTGGACCTGGACCTGGACATCCAGACTGGACCTGGACATTCCGACTGGACCTGAGACATCCAGACTGGACCTGGACATTCAGACTGGAACTGGACCTGGACATGCAGTCTGGATCTGGACATTCAAACTGGTCCTGAGACATTCAGACTGGACCTGAACCTGGACATCCAGACTGGACCTGAGACATCCAGACTGGACCTGGACATTCAGACTGGAACTGGACCTGGACATGCAGTCTGGATCTGGACATTCAAACTGGTCCTGAGACATTCAGACTGGACCTGGACCTGGACATCCAGACTGGACCTGGACATCCAGACTGGATCTGGACCTTGAAATCCAGACTGGACCTGGACATTCAGGCAGGACCTGAGACATCCATACTGGACCTGGACATTCAGACTGGACTTGGACATCCAGACTGGACCTGAGACATTCAAACTGGACTTAAGACATCCAGACTAGACCTGGATATCCAGACTAGACCTGGACTTCCAGTCCGGACCTGAGACATTCAGACTGGACCTGCACCTGGACATCCAGACTGGACCTGAGACATCCAGACTGGTCCTGGACCTGGACATCCAGACTGGACCTGGACCTGGACATCCAGACTGGACCTGGACATTCCGACTAGACCTGAGACATCCAGACTGGACCTGGACATTCAGACTGGAACTGGACCTGGACATGCAGTCTGGATCTGGACATTCAAACTGGTCCTGAGACATTCAGACTGGACCTGAACCTGGACATCCAGACTGGACCTGAGACATCCAGACTGGTCCTGGACCTGGAAATCCAGAATGGACCTGGACCTGGACATTCAGACTGGACCTGAACATTCAAACTGGACCTGGACATCCAGACTGGACCTGAACATTCAAACTGGACCTGAGACATCCAGACTGGTCCTGGACCTGGACATCCAGACTGGACCTGGACCTGGACATCCAGACTGGACCTGGACATTCCGACTAGACCTGAGACATCCAGACTGGACCTGGACATTCAGACTGGAACTGGACCTGGACATGCAGTCTGGATCTTGACATTCAAACTGGTCCTGAGACATTCAGACTGGACCTGAACCTGGACATCCAGACTGGACCTGAGACATCCAGACTGGTCCTGGACCTGGAAATCCAGAATGGACCTGGACCTGGACCTGGACATTCAGACTGGACCTGAACATTCAAACTGGACCTGGACATCCAGACTGGACCTGAACATTCAAACTGGACCTGAGACTTTCAGTCTGGACATGGACCTGGTCATACAGATTGGACCTGACACATTCAAACTGGACCTGAGAAATCCAGAATGGACCTGGACATCCAGACTGGACGTGATACATCCAGATTGGTCCTTGACCTGGACATCCAGACTGGACCTGAACCTGGACATTCAGACTGGACCTGAACATTCAAACTGGACCTGGACATCCAGACTGGACCTGAACATTCAAACTGGACCTGAGACTTTCAGACTGGACATGGACCTGGTCATACAGATTGGACCTGACACATTCAAACTGGACCTGAGAAATCCAGAATGGACCTGGACATCCAGACTGGACGTGAGACATCCAGATTGGTCCTTGACCTGGACATCCAGACTGGACCTAGACCTGGACATCCAGACTGGACTTGAGACATTCAAACTGGACCTGAGAAATCCAGAATATACCTGGATATCCAGACTAGACCTGGATATCCAGACTGGACCTTGACATCCAGACTGGACCTGAGACATCCAGACTGGTCCTGGACCTGGACATCCAGACTGGACCTGGACCTGGACATCCAGACTGGACCTGGACATTCCGACTAGACCTGAGACATCCAGACTGGACCTGGACATTCAGACTGGAACTGGACCTGGACATGCAGTCTGGATCTGGACATTCAAACTGGTCCTGAGACATCCAGACTGGACCTGAACCTGGACATCCAGACTGGACCTGAGACATCCAGACTGGTCCTGGACCTGGAAATCCAGAATGGACCTGGACCTGGACATTCAGACTGGACCTGAACATTCAAACTGGACCTGGACATCCAGACTGGACCTGAACATTCAAACTGGACCTGAGACATCCAGACTGGTCCTGGACCTGGACATCCAGACTGGACCTGGACCTGGACATCCAGACTGGACCTGGACATTCCGACTAGACCTGAGACATCCAGACTGGACCTGGACATTCAGACTGGAACTGGACCTGGACATGCAGTCTGGATCTGGACATTCAAACTGGTCCTGAGACATTCAGACTGGACCTGAACCTGGACATCCAGACTGGACCTGAGACATCCAGACTGGTCCTGGACCTGGAAATCCAGAATGGACCTGGACCTGGACATTCAGACTGGACCTGAACATTCAAACTGGACCTGGACATCCAGACTGGACCTGAACATTCAAACTGGACCTGAGACTTTCAGTCTGGACATGGACCTGGTCATACAGATTGGACCTGACACATTCAAACTGGACCTGAGAAATCCAGAATGGACCTGGACATCCAGACTGGACGTGATACATCCAGATTGGTCCTTGACCTGGACATCCAGACTGGACCTGAACCTGGACATTCAGACTGGACCTGAACATTCAAACTGGACCTGGACATCCAGACTGGACCTGAACATTCAAACTGGACCAGAGACTTTCAGACTGGACATGGACCTGGTCATACAGATTGGACCTGACACATTCAAACTGGACCTGAGAAATCCAGAATGGACCTGGACATCCAGACTGGACGTGAGACATCCAGATTGGTCCTTGACCTGGACATCCAGACTGGACCTAGACCTGGACATCCAGACTGGACTTGAGACATTCAAACTGGACCTGAGAAATCCAGAATATACCTGGATATCCAGACTAGACCTGGATATCCAGACTGGACCTTGACATCCAGACTGGTCCTGGACCTGGACATCCAGACTGGACCTGGACCTGGACATCCAGACTGGACCTGGACATTCCGACTAGACCTGAGACATCCAGAATGGACCTGGACATCCAGACTGGACGTGATACATCCAGATTGGTCCTTGACCTGGACATCCAGACTGGACCTGAACCTGGACATTCAGACTGGACCTGAACATTCAAACTGGACCTGGACATCCAGACTGGACCTGAACATTCAAACTGGACCTGAGACTTTCAGACTGGACATGGACCTGGTCATACAGATTGGACCTGACACATTCAAACTGGACCTGAGAAATCCAGAATGGACCTGGACATCCAGACTGGACGTGAGACATCCAGATTGGTGCTTGACCTGGACATCCAGACTGGACCTGAACCTGGACATCCAGACTGGACTTGAGACATTCAAACTGGACCTGAGAAATCCAGAATATACCTGGATATCCAGACTAGACCTGGATATCCAGACTGGACCTTGACATCCAGACTGGACCTGAGACATCCAGACTGGTCCTGGACCTGGACATCCAGACTGGACCTGGACATTCCGACTAGACCTGAGACATCCAGACTGGACCTGGACATTCAGACTGGAACTGGACCTGGACATGCAGTCTGGATCTGGACATTCAAACTGGTCCTGAGACATCCAGACTGGACCTGAACCTGGACATCCAGACTGGACCTGAGACATCCAGACTGGTCCTGGACCTGGAAATCCAGAATGGACCTGGACCTGGACATTCAGACTGGACCTGAACATTCAAACTGGACCTGGACATCCAGACTGGACCTGAACATTCAAACTGGACCTGAGACATCCAGACTGGTCCTGGACCTGGACATCCAGACTGGACCTGGACCTGGACATCCAGACTGGACCTGGACATTCCGACTAGACCTGAGACATCCAGACTGGACCTGGACATTCAGACTGGAACTGGACCTGGACATGCAGTCTGGATCTGGACATTCAAACTGGTCCTGAGACATTCAGACTGGACCTGAACCTGGACATCCAGACTGGACCTGAGACATCCAGACTGGTCCTGGACCTGGAAATCCAGAATGGACCTGGACCTGGACATTCAGACTGGACCTGAACATTCAAACTGGACCTGGACATCCAGACTGGACCTGAACATTCAAACTGGACCTGAGACTTTCAGTCTGGACATGGACCTGGTCATACAGATTGGACCTGACACATTCAAACTGGACCTGAGAAATCCAGAATGGACCTGGACATCCAGACTGGACGTGATACATCCAGATTGGTCCTTGACCTGGACATCCAGACTGGACCTGAACCTGGACATTCAGACTGGACCTGAACATTCAAACTGGACCTGGACATCCAGACTGGACCTGAACATTCAAACTGGACCAGAGACTTTCAGACTGGACATGGACCTGGTCATACAGATTGGACCCGACACATTCAAACTGGACCTGAGAAATCCAGAATGGACCTGGACATCCAGACTGGACGTGAGACATCCAGATTGGTCCTTGACCTGGACATCCAGACTGGACCTAGACCTGGACATCCAGACTGGACTTGAGACATTCAAACTGGACCTGAGAAATCCAGAATATACCTGGATATCCAGACTAGACCTGGATATCCAGACTGGACCTTGACATCCAGACTGGTCCTGGACCTGGACATCCAGACTGGACCTGGACCTGGACATCCAGACTGGACCTGGACATTCCGACTAGACCTGAGACATCCAGAATGGACCTGGACATCCAGACTGGACGTGATACATCCAGATTGGTCCTTGACCTGGACATCCAGACTGGACCTAGACCTGGACATCCAGACTGGACTTGAGACATTCAAACTGGACCTGAGAAATCCAGAATATACCTGGATATCCAGACTGGACCTGGATATCCAGACTGGACCTTGACATCCAGACTGGTCCTGGACCTGGACATCCAGACTGGACCTGGACCTGGACATCCAGACTGGACCTGGACATTCCGACTGGACCTGAGACATCCAGACTGGACCTGGACATTCAGACTGGAACTGGACCTGGACATGCAGTCTGGATCTGGACATTCAAACTGGTCCTGAGACATTCAGACTGGACCTGAACCTGGACATCCAGACTGGACCTGAGACATCCAGACTGGTCCTGGACCTGGAAATCCAGAATGGACCTGGACCTGGACATTCAGACTGGACCTGAACATTCAAACTGGACCTGGACATCCAGACTGGACCTGAACATTCAAACTGGACCTGAGACATCCAGACTGGTCCTGGACCTGGACATCCAGACTGGACCTGGACATCCAGACTGGACCTGGACATTCCGACTAGACCTGAGACATCCAGACTGGACCTGGACATTCAGACTGGAACTGGACCTGGACATGCAGTCTGGATCTGGACATCCAGACTGGACCTAGACCTGGACATCCAGACTGGACTTGAGACATTCAAACTGGACCTGAGAAATCCAGAATATACCTGGATATCCAGACTAGACCTGGATATCCAGACTGGACCTTGACATCCAGACGGGACCTGAGACATTCAGACTGGACCTGGACCTGGACATCCAGACTGGACCTGGACATCAAGACTGGACCTGGACCCCTAGACTGGACCTGGACATCCAGTCTGGACCTGGACATCCAGACTGGACCTGGACATCCAGTCTGGACCTGGACATCCAGTCTGCCTGCTGAAGACCGAGCAGGACCTGCAGAGCGGTCATGTGATACCACTGAATGAACCATCATCATTCTAACACAAACCGTGTTTTATGTCTACAGAACGTGTCTCCACTGAAGAGAAGCAGAAAGGAGATGTTTGCTGGTGAACCTGGTGTTTTCTTGCTCAGCTACAAACTGCTTTAATTCTTCCTAAACCATTCAGTTTCATTCCATAAAACATGACAGGAAGAAAAAAAGGAAAGAAAAAGGAAGTTTGTAAAAATTTTGTGGTGAAAACTGTTTCTGTGATGTTAGAGAACAAACAGCAAAACTTCTGGTTTATCTGTTAATCATTCACTTTTTTATTAAACCACCAGCCCGAACGGGAATGTTGTGTTCTAACAGCACACACTGGCAGCACTGGGAAGGACAACCCTGCAGTTCATGTGGTTGTTGTTGTTTGTTTCCTGCATCACAGGAGACGTCAGCAGCCGGTTGTGCGCCTCCATCTCTACACGGTCATGCTTCTTTTCCTCCCGTCAGGCACTGAGATGCGACGTCATGACTCTGGAGTGATTGTCCCTGCAGAGGGGAGCAGGACTGCTGCATAGAGCACTTTCAAGTAAACAATAAACAACAGCGAGCACAGCTGCAAACAACGCAGACGCACTCTGGGCCTGGTTATGCATCTCGGGTGGGGGGGGGGGGACTGGTTGTCCATGTGTGCAGTTTTCAGAAATCCAATCACACACTCACACACACACTCACAGTGAATTACATGAGGAAACAGCGACCACCAGTGGTTAGAACCTGCAACTGCTTCAGACACTTTTCATGCTGCCATGAACAAAAATGACGTAAAAGACCTGGAAGTGGCATGAACACCATCTGAAAGCCCAAAAATCAAAATCCCCCCCCAAGATGAAAAGTAAACAGTTAATCTGCTCTACGGAAAACTCTCCGACACACATGAAGTCTTGTTAAACTCGTCCTGTCGTGTGAGGTAAACAAACAGGCAAGAAAGTACCAAAGAAAAGGACTTGGAAGGAAACTGAGCCTGCCCGCCTTCCAGTTCAGGTCAGGAGAGAAGAAGTGTGTCTGATCCAGATGCTGAAGCCTCCGCCTGGCTTTATTTACCCCCCTTTCAGGTCCGGAAGGCACTAACAAGTCCACTTCCAAAACCTGTAAATCCATTTTGTCAACTTCTGTCCTCATCAGACCTAAAATTCTGGAACAACATTGATCTTTAAGTAAATCTTCCTGATGTTTATTATATGACAAATAACTCATGTCATGGATATTTTGTTGCCATTAAACAGCAACATGTGATTAAATTTGCATTTGGAGTTAAAACAGTTTGAATCATAACTTGTTTGAAATGTTGGATTAGGAGTGAATTTGTCTGCAGAGATGAAAAAGCTGATGAAATATTCCTTTGTAATGTTTTCTAGCAGCTTTTAGCAGCTGTCCTCTAAAGACCTGTTGATCGTTATAAAATGAAATGTGAATTTAAAAGTTCCTCATGTGAAACATGTTTGGAAAGAAACAGGCTGTGTGTGGCGTTGCCAGCAGAAAAGAGACCTTCAGTGTCTTCTAGTCCGACCTGACAGGAAAGCGAGTTTTCCTTCCACGGAAAACGTGTGAAAAAAACACTGAAGTGCATCTAAGATGAAAGCAGAGCATCATAAATATCTCTCTTTAATAGCAGCCAGCAGAACATTTTAGATTCTGGTCTAAATCAACTGAGGAAATGAAGTAAGTCCGGTTCTAAACGAGTAAAAGCAGCCTTCGATGCTCGGGCGAGGTGAAGACCAGGACGAGAAAACACCCGTCAGCTCTACTGGTCAGCATGTTAGATGCACAAGCTACGCTGGTGGAGGCATGGTGACCCCTGCAGACAGATGGAGATAAAGAAGCCTAACAACGATCTTGCCTGTGGATGGCTGCAGTTTAGCTTTTTCCAATACAAATGTACACACCGTACGTACATACACACACATCTGTCATTTTATAATACAGTTAATTATCTGATTTATAATCATCTCTTAAATAAATCTTGATTCATTGCACTTTGTTAAAATAATTAACTATAGGATTTCTCTGAAAGGCAATAGTGTGATTTGTTTAAAGGTGAAAAAGATAGAGTACCATAAGCCTGATTTAGGATAATAGTAAAAATAATAAGATCTGTAATTTACATAAAACAGCTCACCTCCTCATATACACCAGTGGATTTTCATCTCCACATATGTAGCATGTTCTTCTTCATGTGACATCCATACATGCCTGAAAGCCACTTATTGTCATGTCTGCACGCGTACATATATACATAGAATATTATAAAATAAATAAATAGAGGAAAACATTCTGGGTTCGCGGCTGACGGTTTCTCTCAAAGCGGTTTTTGGTGCAGGCTTCGACGAACCAGGTTTGGGTCTGAGTCTGGCGGGATCGGCTGGAATCCCTGAAAGAAACGCTGGAAGAAACGGGACTTGTTTTCCGTGTGGGGAAAGTGAGACGGCGTGCGATGGGAGGAGCGGGGGGGACCAAAGTCTTTGGCCTGAGGAGGAAGAAGAGCGGGCGTTGGTGTGTGTTTGTGTGTGTGTGTGTGTGTGTGTGTGTGTGTGTGTGTGGGCGTGCGTGTGTGTGTGCACCCTGACAACCTCTGAGTCACCATGATGGAGAGTTCAGGAACAGGGAGCTGCGCCACAGCTTGTGTCCGGGTCGACCCGCTCTAAGAAGGCGTACTACAGCAGGATTCTGACAGCGTCTGGGTGGGGGTGTTCTGGGCGACACGGTGCCCGTCTTCCCCACCACCCCCCAAGTGAAAGGTCTCACTGACTGACTGGGGGCTACAGGATGGAGGACGCTCGCTCCACCTGACTCCTTGTCCCCACTTTCCCTCATCTCCACTATGTCACCGCTCCGTGTGCATCCTTGAGACAGGGTGGAGGGTCCGGGTCTCCACCGGGCTGAGCGGGGGCTAAATGGGTCCCTCATGGCCGCTGTGGTTGCTCCTCATCAGGCCCACACAGTTCTGCTGCTGGCTGAGCAGGTGGGCCGTCTCGTTGGCCATGGCGATGGCCACAGCGGGGTTGGTGCTGGTGGTGCTGCTGGCCATGCCGGTGAGGACTGCCGAGCTCTCCACACCGTCGTGGAGCTCCGTCAGCGTCAACTCGATCTTGGTGAACTCACTGTCTGTTGACTGGGGGGTCTTGTCCATTCGCGATGCCATCACAGCGTTCTGGTACTGTTGGCGCGTTACCTAGAAAACAGAACATCTCGTTGGGTCAACGCCAAAATGTTTGTTTGTCAGATGGTTTCCAGAACCAAGTCTGTAAACTACAATTTATCACCATAGCAACCGCCCAGCAAAGCATCACAAGACATGGAGGCGGTCTCTGTGTCCAACCGGTCCAGGCAGACGACCATTTTGCCTGAGCCGAGATCTGCCGGAGGTTTTTGCCTCCCATTGTCGCCTCGTACAGATCAGGATTCAGGACTGGATATACAGAATCTGTTGGTTTTCCTCATCCAGGCTGATGGTTCTGTCTGGTCCTGAGATAACATCGTGATATAAGGCTGTACAAATGACGCTGCATTGAATTGAATTGAATTGAATTGAATTGAATTGAATTGAATTGAATTGAATTGAATTGAAGTGAATAGAATTGAGTAGAATGAGGGATGTAGTCGTGGACTTCAGGCAGTTTCTGTTTGCGAAGTTTTTACCTCCAGTAGTTTCAGTAGCAGGAAGAAAAACAAGATGCAGGATTCATTCATGTAAAACAGCTTCCTGGAAGAACAAACTTTTCAATTTACTTGTCCAGGAAAGTTTAGCTGCTGAAAGTATTTCTGATTTTACTTCCTTTATACTTTTATTAACCATTATATATGATGATTTAAAATCTGATATTTAATATGTACTGTCAATCCATCCATCCATCCATCCATCCATTCATCCATCCATCCATCCATCCATTTAACCATCCATCCATCCATTCATCCATCCACCCATCCATTTAACCATCCATCAATCCATCCATTCAATCATCCATCCA